>NC_034603.1:34369962-34384539 GCF_900095145.1 Mus pahari | reverse complement strand
AGCCATCTAGCACTCTAACATCACTGAATGACTTGGATCTGTAAATGAATGACATTTTTGATAGAAATGACATCTGCTTTCTAAGTAAATAACTTGCTCTCTCTCTCTCTCTCTCTCTCTCTCTCTCTCTCTCTCTGTCTGTCTATTAGCTGCTTCTTAGAGTCCTTGGGATTCTGTTCAGAGAAATCATGTTGCCTGTAACCAAACTAATTGACTTTGTCCTTTTGTATCTCGGAACCTTTCATTGTTTTTGCTTGTTTGTTTGTTTTGTTTTGTTTTTCTTGCCTTATTGCACTGGCGAGGGCTGCCTGTACAATGCTGGACTAAAGTGGTCATAGCTTTGTTTCTGGTCTTACCAGGAAACCATCTTTATTTTGTGATTGTTGCTTCGTTCTGTGTTTTTCAGAGATGTTTTATCATGATGAGGAAGTTTTCTTTTATTACTAGTTTGGGTAGGGTTTTTGGACAGTAAAAGTTGTTTTTTTTTTTTTTTTTTTTTTTTCTCCCCCTCTATTCACAAAGATGGCACATAGCTTTCCCTTACAGTCACTTAACAGAGTGAATATGTTGACCCATTTTAAATATTAAACTGTTCTTGGATTCCTGGGGGTAGACTTTACATGGTCATAATGCTTTATTGGATTTATTATTATGTCAGATTGTTAAATGTAAAATGTTGAGTGCTGTTTACAACTGTGTTCTTAAGCACTGTTTTCTAGTCATTTTATATGTTGTTGGAGTAATGCTGACCTCATGCTGTGTGTGGAGTGTTCCTTCATCCTTTCTGTATTGTAGATTCCTTGTAGCATTGGCCAGTGAACCCTCCTAAGCCTGGAGATATTTAAATAGAAGGATTTTTACCTGTGCCTTAATTTCTTTGACCGGCATACAGCTATTTAGGTTATCCAAACAAATTTAAACAAGAAAGCATGACTTATAAAACATTTGAACCCTCTGACCCTGAACATCCTCAGAGTGTAGCTCACTCAGAGCTGGATGGCTTCAGCTTGCTGAACTGATACAGTTACAGTCAGACAATCAAATTAATCTTCAGAATTTTCATTTAGCAACTAAAGGTAGATTTTCTGCTGACTGATGTTTGCTATCCTTTTAGACAATGAAGACCTCAGTACATGCATGGTACATACACACTTCTATTCAGCATTTAGCGCAAATGAGTATGCAAGTCTAAGTTCCTCATATCCATCTATGGAGAAAAAAGATATGGTTTATGGTTAATTGCTCATCCTGATCTCAGAACTCTACATGATTTTTCTGGCCATCATGCAGCCACTTGATAATAAATCCAAGAATTGAACTTCAGTCTCCAGACTCGGGATTCATTTGTCTTTCTTCCATCTCTATTTAGTTCAAGTTAATCTCACCTACTGGGTTGTCTGCTGCAGAACTTACCGGTGAATCTGAAGCCTAATGCTGAATGAATGATCACTGTTCATGTTAATCCTTCCATTCTGAATTAGGTAAATGGACCTAGTCACACCGAAGTGGTGTCAGCTCATGCCACACAAAGCATACAGCCCTAACACTGGGCTCTGTGAACCCAGGTATGGGTTCAGAATGTATAGATGCTGGAAAAGTACAGTTGCCAAGCCTGGGAAGACCAACAAAAGGTGGGCATAATCGAAATAAGAAATCTGCCACATTTCAGTAACACAGGACCCCAGGGGTTGATAATCCTAAGCTTGCCTGTTCTTTAGGGGAACTTTCTCCTCTGATTTCTAATGTCATTATGGAGTCATATTGGAAAACAAGTCTATAGCAAAGCTGGAGTTGTGTGTATGCTGTTAACGGTACATTCATTTCTTTGTTAGCCATATAGCTATTTGAGTCATGTAAATAAGGATGCTTGACTAAAAAGCCTTTGAACATGTTGCTGAACCATTTGACTCAGAGCACCAAGAATGTTGATCACACCGAGTCAAGGTGCATAGATGCTTCTGTGTGGTTTGGGGGCCATGTTTCTCTTAAGTCCCTTCTAAATTCTCCTACATTTTACATGCTCAATCACTAATACATTTTTGTGTTTTGCATAAAAGCTCTGCATTGAAGCCATAGCACCATACACTTGCACGCACCCCCTCCCCCATGCACATTCCCATTGGCCTGTAAACACTGAGTGAAATAATTTATATTATTACTTGTGGTCATGTTCAGCTTCAAGTAACAGACAACTGACCAGTTAGTGATTAGCAAATGAAGACTGCTCTCTTTGCTAATCAGTTCTAAAGGTCAGGCCATTTCTGGAATGATTCAGCTGCTCAGCAGTGGCTTCCGAGAACTCTACTTCTCCCTCTCTTCTCCCATCATCCTTCCCGAGTTGGCCTCCCTCCTTATGCTTGCTACTTCATGACCTCAAGATAGCTACCCTACCTCCAGGCTTAGTAGCTGCTTTCCAGGCAATCAGTGAAAGATAAGACAGTGCCTTTGACCCTTATTTAGCAGGACATATTGCTACCCCCAAATAATTGTTGTTTGTCCAAAAGGAACAAATTAAACCCTTATCTGGACAATGCATGGTGCTTGTCACAACTTTGGGGTTTCATTTTTGTCTTTGTTCTGACTTTGCATTAGAATTCCTCTTTGAAAAGGGGCTTCTGCTTCTATGATCACATTAATGAAATTCCCTATGATAAAATAATCAGGGTGACTTTTGGATAATTTACTGTTTTCTATGACTCTGTTAGTGACTTAGGTCTTCCAAATACTTACGTTTGCATTGATCTGATCCGATTTAAACTCAACCCAGTCTCTGGATCAGGTGGCAAGACTTTCATCTTGCAAGAGAGAAATTTGGTGATGGTTTCAGCACAGGTCTTCCTCATTAAAGGTCTGCCACATTCTCTAGCACTTCTTTCCACAGCTGATGGATTCTTGACTATTGTTTGGATAATGTACAGTGTTTGTCATGAGACCAAATGTATGGTCAAGAAGACCTAAGTGTCTTGGTCTCTTATCCGAGTCTCTCTTATAGGCAGGCTGCTGCTCAGCTCACTGTCCATACTGAGCTGTTGCTCTTGGTACCTACTACTTTGTTAACACGGGATGCCTTTCACACATGGGAAGTCAGTATGGGACTATTCATGGAATCTCATCTTCAGCTGATCCACTAGCTCAAGTATACAATATATCTGTAGAGACACTCAAGCTTGGCAGTCTCTGCTGGCTTTGGTTTGATCTGAAGAACTTCAGATGCATTGTTAGAAGTCTGAGCTAGGATTAGACTCTCATGCCCCATTTGGTGAGTCTGACAGCCAGAGACTGATTCCTCATCCTGAGTCTTGGAGGTGTTCTTACCTTGCATTCCCTTCCTTCTCTGCATCCTGTTTCAAATAACACAGCTGGGGGGAAGATCCCACCCCACACCACCCCCCATTCCCTGCAAGGAGCAATCCCTTCTGTGCTGTTGGGAAAGCTTGCTTCTTAAAGAGGTAGGTGAAGGGTGCCATTTATAAGATTGGAATAATGACAGCCTTGTAAAGAATACATCCTACTGATTCTCAGAGCAAAGTGATCCAGTTTAATACAATAGATGCTAATGAGAGCTTCATTTGCACAGGCTGCTGATGGGATGGGTCTTTCTCTCTCCCTGTTCCCTGCTGGGTATGTGTGGTACCTGTGCAGAATGCAGGGCCCCATGGGATTTGCTTTCTGTTAAAACAAAACAAAACAAAGCAAAGCAAAGCAAAACAAAACAAAACAAAAACCTGCCCAAGCACTGCATCAGGGGACAAGTGGCCCTGTGACACTTTGTAGAGTGGCATGGGAGGAAGAACCATCCTTAAGTGTAAGTGTGTATTTCACACACAAATGGAGGTGAGGCCCTACCTAGAAGATGCTTCAACTGGGACACTTCCCACTGAATCAGGAATAAGAGTGGCCTATAAGGAAGACCTGGGGGTCCTGTGGCCACCCATACCCATCTATCTCAGTTCCCATCCATCCTGTATTGTATCTCCCAGATCAGAGCTTCTTGGGGCAGGGCTTTGTGAATACATGGAGGTCCACTGGGAGATGGGCACACAGTTCTGCACAGTTTTCTTAGTCTGCTCTGCTCCTAGCCTTTGGTTTTGATATTCTCTGCTCCAGGAATTGCCTCCTCCCATTGCCACCTGTGGAGTCCCAGTGGGTCTCACCCCACATCTTCTGAAAGTCTTCCTCAGCACACACCATCCCCCCCCCTGCCTTCCACAGCTTTGTCTGGTGCCTCTAGGCTGGCTCCCACTCCTCCTGCCCTTTACTGAAGTTGAGCATCTGGATGCTGTTGAAACACAGCCAAGGAATCTCATGGCTTGTCACTGGGAGGGAACAGTGCTAGAAGGGAGGGAAAACTTTTCTCTTTTGGCTTAAGATTTACTCCCGCTTCCCTGACAGGGAACCGCAGCCTGGTCGCAGGTCTTGTACGAGATAGACCATGTATTTTGACGGCTACCCATTGGACCAGAGAGTTGACAGGAAACTCAAAAGTCCATATACTTCTTTTACTGACTAACCTTTCAGGAAGCTCACAGGTACAGGTTTCTGCATGCAGCCGGGGAAGGAGAGCACAGGAGTGGGACTCTGAGTGCTGTGGGAAGGATAGAGGAAGGGAGCGAGTGTCTTCCCCAGTGCCTGCCACAGGTGTTCAGGCATAGGTTGCTGCTGTGAGGAAGGAGGGGTGTGTCACTAGGAAAATGACTGCTCTAAGCTCCTGTTGGAAATGACTCTATGAAAACCCCTTTCTTCTTCAGAAACCAGTGAAAATACACGGGGGGGGGGGCTTCCCCCTCCCCTTACTAATAATCACACTCAAAATTGCCGGCTGACATTTGGTCCTTATTTGCACACATATCTAAAATTTAGAATGGAATTCAACTTTCCACGGTATTTCCAAATTTGCCGTCTTTCGTCTAATGGATTGGAGCTCTCTCTACACCTCTGGGAACGCCCAGAAATCACTGTGATTGGCAATTCTCTTCCTTTATAGAAATTTTAAACCATCACTTAAAACGGATGGAGTATGTGTGACTAGTGAACAAACTCCTGGGTTCTGTCATTCAGGGGCTTCAGATGGTCAACTCGGGGCTCATTCTGACACCCAGTCATCACGCACCACAATCTGCAGCCACACACACACAACACTGGGACTCAGTGTTTGCAAGCAAGCATTGTAAGGCTCATCTGCAGCCACACACACAACACTGGGACTCAGTGTTTGCAAGCAAGCATTGTAAGGCTCATCTGCAGCCACACACACAACACTGGGACTCAGTGTTTGCAAGCAAGCATTGTAAGGCTCATCTGCAGCCACACACACAACACTGGGACTCAGTGTTTGCAAGCAAGCACTGTAAGGCTCATCACTGACTGCTCAGGGTCCAGTCTCTAAAAGAGACTCTGAAAAATGCCCGTTCATGACTCTGCGATCTCAGTGTGAAGCCATTAGCATGTCCCTGATCTGACTTGATAAGGGACTCTGGCTGCCAGTCAATGTGTATCCGAGGCTGGCTTTGAACTCGTGACAATCCCCCTGACTCAGCCTCTTGAGTACTGGGATTGCAGCTGGGAGCCTCCACACCTAGCTGAGACCTCCTCTGTTGCTCCTTGTCTTTCTCTCCCTGTTGGAGCATGATTTATTCACTAGTGCCTTGATCCTGATGACAGAAACTCATATTCTGCTAACCACTATTAAAAACAGTTCTACAGTAAATGGCGTCTACAAAAACTTGTGAATATCTGTCTAATTATGTTCTCAGGATAAGCTTCAAGAGTGTCAAGGCTGACTCAGAGCCGTGCCAGCATTCAACGACTCTTAATCTAACCCCCCCACGTCTTCCTTCTCCTGGTTACACTCCTGCTAGGCTGGCTCCCAATTATTCTTGCCATTTTATTTTTATTCTTCTGTGTAAACTTTAGAATTGGTTTGTCAAAATAAATTTGTTAACAGGGCTAGATTTTATTTGCTAGTGTGTATTTATGTGATAGGTTAATTTTAAAAGCCTTTTATATTATAATACCACAATTGCTATATCTGCACAGGTATTCTAATATATGTCAGTAAATACGTTTTACTCAAACTTTCCTATTTTATTTTATTTTTGTTAAAATACTCGATCTTTTGGTGAAAGATATTGTTGTCCTCTCTTTAGTCTCTGCCACAAGTAGCTGTTCATTTCTGATATTAAATGATTACCTCTGGGTTGGTGAGATGGCTCAATGGGTGAAGGCACTTGTCTCAAAGCTAGACAACCTGAGTTCCCCAGGATCCATGCAGCTGGGGGTGGGGAGAAAAAAAACAACTCCTGCAAGTTGTTCCCTGACCTCCACATCAACATCATGAGTCATGTGTCTTAATGTTTCTATTGCTGTAATGAAGCGCCATGATCAAAAGCAGGTTGGGGAAGAAAGGGTTTATTACACTTTCATATCACTGTTCAGCATTGGAGGAAGTCAGGACAGGAACTCATACAGGGCAGCAACCTGGAGGCAGGAGCTGAGGTCAAGGCCACGGAGGAGTGCTGCTTACTGGCTTGCTCCCCATGCATGACTTATTCACTTGTTCAGCCTGCTTCACTCCACTCTTCTCTCTAGCTTTTATTACTTGTTTATTCGGTTTTTTCAGTTTGCTTTCTTAAGGGACCCGGGACCACCAGCCCAGGGGTGGCACCACCCACAATGGTCTGGGCCCCTCTATATTAATCATTAATGAAGAAAATGTCCTACAGACTTTCCTACAGCTTGATCTTATGAAGGCAGTTTTTTTTTTTTTTTTTTTTTTTAAATCGACATTTCTTCCTCTCTGATGAACCTAGCTTGTGTTAAGTTGGCATAAAACTAGCTACCACAATATGTGTATGCAAACAACACACAAATAAATGAAGAGATGGATAAATAAGTACACAAACTTTTCTAAGGTAAGTTTTCAGGGCTGGGATGGAGTATAGCAGTAGGAATCTCAGGCGGAGCAGCACCAGAAAGCTTCATGTTTCTGGTAGGATTCTGCCATTGTCAAACTTTCTGAAAGACATGGAAGGCGGTGTGTTCTCCTATTAATTTCTTTGGATTTTAAAAGTCTGTTATCTATATTTCCATCAGTTGGTACTAATGCTAACAAAGTGCTTTTGAGCGTTACTCATTTTATGGTTCAGTTCCAGCAGCTATCTTTCCCAGAGAAGGCTAAGAGATGGTCAGGGCATTTGTCAACACTTGAGTGGAAACGGCTGTTTATGGTTTATTCTTTTCCTCAAAGATGCTGTTGGTTTGTGTTCCATCTTACTCTTTCGCAAATGGCATCAAATAGCTAGCCTTAGGGCCTTCCACATGGTAAATATGCAGACTACATATTTGCTATATTTTCATTGTGATATAAACTCACCATCAGATATATTTATGAATTAAAAATGAATGTGAAATTTGGCTACTGACTTTCATGGGGGGGGAATCTGTTTAGTGACCTTTTAGTATTATAAATGAATACTCATAGATCCTTTATTCTTGGGATATGCTTTTATTTATGTGTATGTATTTATATGTGTATTCCTGTGTGCCCCATATGTGTAAGTGCTCTGAGACCAGAAGAAGGTGTTGGATTCCCTGGGCTGCAGTTACAGGAAGTTCTAAGTCATCCAGCCTGGCTACTAGGAACCAAACTCAGGTCCTCTGGAAGAGCAGCAAGCACCCTTAACTGCTGAGCCGTCTCTCTAGTCCTCTAGTCTTGGAATGGAAAGTGAGTTTGCCCGAAGTTTGACATTCTTTTAAAATAACACTGGCTGCTATTTTCTACTATTTACTCAGAGTCTGTGCATCTGTCTTCATGAATTAAACTGGCATCTGTCTCCTTAGACTGGAGATTAGGTTATGCAAATTTGCAGAGTGAATTAAAACTTCCTCCATTAGCTCTCTCCTTATCTCTCTTCCTCCCCCTCACCTCCATCAATTCTTTCTTAGGTTCCCCCCCCCCTTACATCATTCCTGTCTCTCAACCCAATACTCTTGTTCTGGAAAGCGTTTTCTTTTAAAAGACTTACTTATTTTCTTTTATGCGTAAGTGTTTGCCTGCATATATGTCTATACATCCCATGCATGCCTAGTGCCTGCAGGGATCAGCAAACAGCATCTGATCCCCCTGGAACTGGAGTTTCAGGTAGCGGACTGTGAGGCACCTTGTGGGTGTTGGGAACCAAACCTGGGTCCACAAAAGAACAAGAATGAATTTTACTGGTGAGACATCTTTCTTCCATGGTCTGGAAAAAAAATTTAAAGGCTTATCCCTATGATATTCCATTAAGCAGGAATTCTATTAAATTTGCACTCATAGATAAATGTGTATTCACACACATTTCTTGACAGTGTGTTAATTTCTTCCATGGTCATTGCATTTTTTTCTTCTTATTTTTTGAATTAATTCTGGCAATTAATACTTTCAGAGAAAAATCACCCTGATCCGCTGAGCATCTTGCCCTGGAGATGCAGGCAGCTTCCTACCATTTAAAACAGCTCTCTGGCTCATCAGGGACCAGTTCCTCTTTTGTATCACTGAGCACTATGATCCCGAACCCTTCTGACTGCAGTTGCCAGAGATTTAATTAGTCGTTTCATAGAATGTATTAGAATTGGATTCTAATTCTTTTAATTTTATCGTTGCTGGTTGCTGCCTAATTATAAGAGAGGTTAACACTGTGAATTAGTTGAGAAAAGCAGCTATAATTGAATATAAAGGTTTTTATATATACTATTTCTGTTAGTAGAGTGTCCTTAGGGTCTAGGGTTGCTGTTCTGAGTTACCCAAAGATCAGGAGAGATGCTCAGTGAGGAGTGGTACTTTCCTGGAACCTGAGGACCTGAGCTCAATGCCTTGGACTCACATGGTAGAAGATAAATGACTTTCACAACTTGTCCTCTGATCTCCCCAGGCGTGTGTAGCATATACGTGGCATATACACCACACAAACATCACACCCCAACCTCCACCCACCCACACATGCACACACTCACATTTGCATCCACATACAAACTTGCACACACATATGTGGGCACACACAGATACATGTGCGCATGTTCATGCACAGTAATTAAAATACCTGAAAGCTTTTTCCTTAAATGTTAAGGGAATCTGTTATATAGCATATGAAGTATGCTATGTCCAGCCATGGGCAATTTCAAGTTTTGTGTGTACATATGGAATAGGATATGACCCACTTTTGTTAGATATTACATGGAAATTTAAAAGGACATTACTTATAACTAATGTAAATTACATAAAAGAAAACAACTAACCATGTTATCAGCTATTCTGTCCTTTGTTTTGGTTCATTTGATCAAAGTTGAAAGAGGGGCCAATGTTTGCATTGTACTTATGTTTTTCTTTTCTGGTATGCACGTAATTAATTACTATTGCACGGACCATTAAATAGTGTAAATTCTGTGTATGTAAACATGCTTGCATGTGTTGGGATAAAGTTCCTCATGAATCTTGGGCTGGCTTCAAATTCTCTACGTAGCCCAGGCTGTCCTCTAACTTGTGGTCCTTCTACCTCAGCTCCCTGAATACTAGAAATATATGAACCTGGCTCAATTTATAATATTATGGGAGTTCACATCACAATGGATGTCCAAAACTTTCCCTCTCATTCTCTCTCTCTCTTCGTGTGTGTGTGTGTGTGTGTGTGTGTGTGTGTGTATCTGTGCATAATACTCGTGTATGTAGGTATTATAAACACTTGTGGACACACATGAGTATCATCAGTCCTGGCATTGCTTGTGGTGTATTTTTGCTCCTTCCTCTTGGTTCGTCTTCCCATACCCTCCTGTTTTAGGTGTATCTCTTGGTTGCAATATAGAGGAACCCTCCCCTTTGTGTCACTAAGGGAGACACACTTAAGGCTATGATATATTCTCATGTAAATTTATTTGATAGCTGTTGTACTTAGTTCATGCATTTTATTTTTTCCTTTTCATTAAAAAAAAAAATCCCTCCCTACTGTTTTCCTTCAACTATTTTGCTATTTTTGCCTCTTTTATTCTTCAGTGGTTTGGAAGATAGCCAGTTTATTTTTATTCTGTTGGTAACTCCCCCTCTCCTTTCTCCATGTCTTGTCTTTTCCGGCTTTCTTTAAAATAACCTAGGGGAGGGGTGTTGTTTATTCCTTCATCTAGAAGCTGTCTGTCAAGGGACTCCTTCCAGTCCTGTACTGCAGGTGCAAGGAGGTGGACAGTCAACAAGCAAGGCAGCAGTCAGAATTCCAGAGGAATTCAGGAGAATGTGCTAGGAGGTCCTGGCGCCTGGGAATGATTTTATTGAGTCTATTTATGGTGCTATAACAAAATGTCTAGGGGATTAAGAAACAGAAATTTATTTCCTCCTATGTGAGGAAGGTGCCAGGAGGTTGCTTTCCTCTGAGGCCTTTCCTTAGCTCTCAGTTTGCTAATCGTCTGTCAGTCAGTCAGTCTGTCTGTCTGTCTGTTTGTCTGTCTCTGTGTCTTTTTTCTCTCTCACACACACATATTCTAGCCGTATTGTTCCAGCAATGTGTGTTAAAGTTGTTCTTACTTAAAACAGTGACTCATTAAAAGATATTAAGTGTAACTTTTGGATTTTAGTTAAACTTTCTTTGTCTTGGTTTTTCAAGATGAAGTTTCTCTGAGTAACAGCCCTGGCTGTCCTGGAACTCATTCTGTAGACCAGCCTGTCCTTGATCTTGCAGAGATCTGCCTGCCTCTGTCTCCCAAGTGCTGGCATTAAAGGTATGCATCACCAGAAATTTTAAAAATATTTAAATTAAAAAAATTAAATATTTTTAAACTCTTGTTTAGATTTGAGGTTTGCAGCACAATGCTATAGATGTATAGGGATGGTAAAAGATTACTTATGATGCTATAGATATATAGGCATGGTAAGCGGTTACTTAATGAAACAAATTAGCATATCTGTCATCTCACACAGTTGCCCCTTGTGAAGAATGGCTGAAATCTTATGTAACAATGTCTCCGGTATCCATTATAGTCCCCACATGGTCCTCTCAGCCACTGGCTGCATGAGCCACCTTTTCTATATATCCCCACATGACCCTCTCTATCACAGGGTTTATGATCATTTCCCCATGTATCACCCCAGGGTCTTCTCTCTATGGTTGTACATGTGTGTACTAACCCTTTCTTTTTATAGAACATTAGTCAAATTGGTGTAGGGCCCACCATAAATACATTATTTAAATAAAACAATAATTGTAAATCCCAATAGCTAACAATGTAATATTTTGAGGCACCTAACACTGTGGAATGGCTAAAGCAAGCTACTTGATATAAGCATTGCTTTACATACTTATTTTTGTACCGAGGACACTTAAAATCTACTCTTGGCAACATTCAAGTACACAGCACATGATTAATAGCTACAGTGACCAAGTTGCACAATAGATCTCTTGACTTTATTCTTCCTGTCAAATTAAGTCTGTATCCTGGAACTAATGTCCCACAACCCTCCATCACTCTGGTGACCTCGTTTGAACTTATTTCACTTCTTTAACACCTTATATGCAGTCATGGTTACATTCTAGGGCACTGGGGCATAGGGATTCCACGTACAACTTTTGGGGAGACATATCACAGCCTGCAGCAGCCTCGAGAAGCAACTTTATGCTGAGGTTTGGGTAGTGTAGCCATGAGGAAACAATAAGAAGACCATGGAGAGGGAGTAGGCAGAGCGCCATCCCTGACTTGGGAAGGGACAGGGTGAGTCTAAGGAGCTGTGACTTATCCACTTGGGTTTGGGGAGCATAGAGAGTGAAATAGAGGTTTTGTTTTGTTTTGTTTTTTTTAAGTTTGGTTTTGTTTTTAGTCAGCCAGAAGCTGTGACCAATGACAAGGCTGTGTCCAGAAAGGAAGGACTACTCCATCTACCAACTGGGCCTTTGGGTAAAGCTGTAGACCTGGATCAGGAGCTGCACAAAGGCTCTTTCTCTGTATGCGCTCCTTGTTGCCAACCTAACACCTTAAGCAAATATGTAACTGGCAATCTAAAAGACCATTGTTGGTTCCTTTCGCATCATTCCCAAGAGGCATGATATATCTGGTTCACAGCTGGATTTTCTTACTATTGACAGCCAAAAAGAGAAATTCACAAGTTTCTCTCTCCATGTACCAAAATCACAGCCATGAGGTCTAAATGAATGTGTAGTCATTAATTCTACTAATGTATATTGAGTGTCTAAAATGTCTTAGGCACACGAAGATTTAGGGATATAGCTGGGGACAAGATTCTAATGTCACAACTCTAAGGCTAGTGTTAGTAAGCGAGAGTCAGGCAGTAAAGAACAAATATGCTTCCATTCCAGAGTAGAGTTCAAACACAAAATTCACTGTAAACTTCTTTTTTCTTTTCATTTTCCTTCCTCCCCTCCCCTTCCCTGCCCTCCCCTTCCTCCCTCCCTCCCTCCTTCCCTCCCTCCCTCTCTCTTTTCTTTTCTCTCTCTCTCTCTCTCTCTCTCTCTCTCTCTCTCTCTCTCTCTCTCTCTCTCTCTTTCTTTCTTTCTTTCTTTCTTTCTGAAACAGGCTCTCACTCTAGCTCTGTTTGTGAACTCCCCATGTAGATAGATCAGGTGGCCTCAAACTCACAGAGCCCTACCTGCCTTTGCCCCCTGAGTACTAGGATTAAAGGTGTGACCACAAGTAGCTTAAAGTCAAAATAAAATGGTCTCAATGATGAGAAATTGATATGAATGAGTAGATGGTATAACACTTGATTTGAGGCAATCCTGGCAAACCACCTCAAAGGGGAGAAGGGGAAGTGCGTTAGTCAGGGCACTCTAGAGTCACAGAACTTATGGAGTGAATTAATTTCTCTCTCTCTCTCTCTCTCTCTCTCTCTCTCTCTCTCTCACACACACACACACACACACACACACACACACACACACACGATTTATTAGAATGAGTAACAGGTTGCAGTCCATTTAATCCAACAATGGCTAGCTGTGAACAAAAATTCCAAGAATCTTGTAGATGCTCAGTCCAAATAGGCGGGATGTCTCAGCTGTTCTTCTGTGCATGCTGCATCCTGAAGAAGTAAGCTCCAATAGCAGTGAAGGGATGGATGCGCTAGCAAGGCAGGGGTAAACAGGCAAAGAGCAAGAGTGTCCTTCTTCTACGTCATTATGTAGACTTCTGGCAGAAGGTATGGCCTGTAAAAAGCTATTTCTCTGGCAGAAGGTATGGCCTGTAAAAAGCCTCAAGATCCAAATTGAAGGCCTGCATCTTCTAACCTTCAGATCCAGATCAAAGGCAACTGTATTCCTACCTCAGATCTGGATCAAAAGTGTATGTCTTCCTATCTCAAAAGTTAGAACTAGAAGCCGATTTATGCCACTTTAAACCAAGCAGAAAATCTTTAATAGGTGTGCTCTCCATTTTTGGATAGTAGTTCATTCCAGATATAGTCAAGTTGATAACCACAAACAGCCATCACAAAAGGTTAAATAGTTAAGGTAGGACAGAGAGAATAGTGGCTTAGTCCAGGCTGTAGACAGAGATACACAGAGAATAGTTAGTGTGTTCAATGAATTTTGTGGTGAAATAAAGGAATGACCACTCTAACCACCACTGGGCTTAGTTTGTTTATGCATTGCATGTGGAAATAGAGAGAAAAAGTAATAGTGATAGATCACAGCATGAAACGATCAAAACCACCTAATGAAACCAAAGATTAGTTAGTAGCCAACAGTCAGAAACTGGAGGCTAGAAATTAACATTGCTTCCCAGGCTATGTTGGAAGTATCCATAAGGACCTGGGATTAATATCTGAAGTGCTGAGGAACAGCCTGGGCTGAGACATAAAGGTGTGGTTTATCTGCCTCTAATGATGGAAGTGATAGCGTAATGTCTCCTTGGGAAGGGAATACTGAATCGGTACAAAGGTGAACACAAAACTTGCCTACTGACATCTTGCAGCTTGAGATTAGTTAAAAGAGAAGGAAGCTGACAAGGAGGAGGAAGAAGAAAGCTCAGGGTTTGCATTGCTCCAGAAGCTAAGAAAAAAGTCTATTTGGAGGAGGGGAATAACTTGTCCTATCCCCGCTGTGTAGATGCTACGGCAGCTTAGAACAGAAAGACACCCAAAAGGACTGTAACATGAGAGCCTTCAGAAACCTTGGAAAACAAATCTCTATGGTGCTCTGCCAATTTTGGTGGGATAAAGAGGTGGAGCTGGGGAAGCAGAAATGTCACTGAACATACAGGTGACATTTTGGGAACTCTTGCTTGGAAAGGAAATGAAGAAGGGTGCTGAAGGGGACATGCAGTTAAGACTGCATCCTCTTTCAGTGAGATCTCAGATAGGCGTCTGCCATTGAGTTATATCCAAAAGATAGTACGACACCAACTACTGAGAAAGAACACATAGAGGAGTTACATCCAAGAAAAGTTGAGCCAATTAGTGTGCATGTGAGTTTGCAGTTGCATAAGGGAGACCTTCATCGGTGGGAGCTCAGATAACACAGAAAGTTACTTATTTTCTTTACAGAGTGGTTTCTAGGGTTGGGATGCTGGTGCTGCTGCTTCTTCTTCCTCCTCCTCCTCCTCCTCTTC
>NC_034603.1:34365925-34369832 GCF_900095145.1 Mus pahari | reverse complement strand
TCTTCTTCTTCTTCTTCTTCTTCTTCTTCTTCTTCTTCTTCTTCTTCTTCTTCTTCTTCTTCTTCTTCTTCTTCTTCTTCTTCATAAGGCTATTCACAGACTCAGCTCCTTCATACAGCTTGTCCCCATTAGGCTGTGATCTGGAAGTCTCAGGTGTCACTTCTCTTCATATCTAGAGAGTCAGAACTTGTTCACATGGTCATGCCTAGCTGCAGAGTAGAGCAGGATCTGTAGTGCTTCACCTCTACTGCTCTTGTGACTGGCTGAACATCAGGTTTCTCTCGGTGTAGAAGAGCAGTCATCAGTCTTCAGTCCTGATCAAATTTGAGCTCTCTTCAGCAGATTTCTGATAGCCAGAAAGAATGGAATCCCCAGGCAGGGTAAGGAGAGATTGGCCTTAAGCAAAAGAAGAGAACCATTTAATCCTTGGTGCTACCAAGAAGAAAGAAAATAGATGTTGATGATGAAGGGTTTCCGGGTCTGGTGGTGAGAAACAAGAACATTCCCAACCAGTGAGTGGCTTCTGTTTTCTGTTGTGTTGAAGGTGAGGTCATCAGATAGAAGCTGAGATGTCTGAGAGTTCTAACTAAGCTTAGCAGAGTAACTGCTTGCACTCAGGAGTGTTTCTTCTGCACCAATCTTGACTCTAAAAATTCCTGTGCCCACTCATTTACATGGCCGTTCAAAGAAGAAAAGAGAATGCGAAAGCTCAGGGAGATCTGGGTACTTGATTTTACCCAATAAATGCGGAACCCCAACTGGGGCTTGAGCTTGACTGGCTCCATCCCTTTTCCTTACTCCTTGTATCAACCTCTACTACTCTGAGGTCAGAAAAATGAGGCTGGAGTAGGATGTTTCCCACTTGACAAGGCTAGAAATTTTGAGCACAAGTTTAAGGTGATAGGAATGAGTTCAATTGCTCAGTTATCACCCATCAAAGTTCAAGTTCAGCTTCTGAGTGTAGAAACAGAGAAATAGACAGACAGGTTTAATCAGAGAAAGAGACACACAGGTAGCAACAGCATATTTAGGTAGGAGCTGGAGACTTTGGGAAATACCAACATTTGCATGACAGACTTTAGAACCCAAGAAGAATGTGGTACTGGGTAGGAGGACAAGAAAGAGCCTAGGAATATCACAGTAGGGAAACTGAAGATGTGAATGTGCTAGAGAGTGATGCAGTGGTGACATTCAAAGGAGAGTTTGGAGAGTTTTATGGATTCTGGTAATCCAAGACCCAAGATGGGAGTCTGGAGTTGGATGTCTGGGAAAAGACCCAGGGAGATCCAAGGACTCTGACAAAATAACTCCCATGGGCAAACTATGTGCCAGATCTATTTACAGTTGCTGATCAACCAGACAAAGCTTATTATTGGGTTGAGGGGATAGGGGAGAATTTTGATTCTGCACCTATGTTCTTGGATGTGTTGACTTGTCCAGGGGCAGTAGAAAATTGATGTCAACCAAAAGGTATACTTCTGAATCCCTCTTCCTTCTGTGACTTTGGGGCAGCTGATTTTCTGTAGTTTCCATGGTCCTTTCATAAATAAGATGGCTCCATCAGTGTAGCAAATGAGGAATGAGCAAAGTCCCTCCTGGGTCACTGTGCCCTCTAACACATTATAGTCACTGTCTGGACTTTAATGTTCTCCCCTATAAAATAAAGTGATTGGATCAGTATAATCATAGCTAATATTTATTGAGAATCACTCTGTGCCAGATGGTATTCTCGGTGATTTACATATATTATATTACATTTAATTGTCCTGACAGCTCCATCTGAGGTAGATAGCATTATTTCTGTTTTTCTCGATGAAAGAACATAGACACAGAGAATAAGCAACATGCCATATTCATTTCCTATTGCTGCTGTGACAAATTACTACAGACTTAAAACGGCACAAATTTACTCCCAGTGATTAAAATGACACAAATTTATTCTCCTATAGTTCTGAAGTCCAAAATAAGTTTCAGTAGGCTAGCATCAGGAGCTTGTCATAGCTGGTCCTTTCTAGAAGCTGTAGGTGAGAGAATTCATATCTTGTCAATGTATCTGGAGGTTACCTATCCTCCTTGACTTATGGCCTCTTCCTCCATTGTAAGAGAGCCCCCATCAGGTCTCGGTTGCCACCATCCACTTACCACTTTCTCTGCAATTTATGACTGGCTCACCAGTCTCCACTGGCAAGGGTTTTAAGATTCGCTCAGGCCACACACATCACCTAGGAATGTACCCCATCTCAAAATGTTTTACTTGGTTCTATCTACATAATTCCTCTTTCTGTAAAAGGACACAGTCACAGGCTTAGAAATTAGAAGATAACTATGTTTAGGATATATTATTTTGTCTTCTACACATATCCAAAGCACAAGCTTTTAACCAGGACAGACCCAAGCCCTTGGCATTCCCATACAGCATTGACTCAGGAAGGAGATATATGTGGAATGAAAACTGCCTCTCTTCTGCTGTCGATGGAGCATCAGCAACTGGCCAAGAAGAGCCCTTGTGTCTCTTGGAGTCCAAATGAAGCTTCTGAGGCCTTCTTGGCAATATCTTTATTGGTTCAATCAGTTGATCTGAATCTGAATGAGCATGCACAACCTCCTTTCCTGTTCCGTTTTGACTCCTAAGATTCCACTTAGATATGACACTCAAGACTTACACTGTGGTTCCAGTGCCTTTAAAGGCCTTAATGAGTTCCATTTAGGGGAATTAACGATGTTCTTTGTGATGTGGTAACTTGAAGTCCATCAAGCATCTTATTCCAAGTCCTTGTGAGGGTCGCAGATCATTTCAGAGATTAGGCAGTAGGAAAAGGATGTGGGACACCCCGTGGCTGGAGACATAGCTCTGCCTTCCCTCACCCTCTGCCCTTGCTTCAAGAACATACTCTGATTGCTGAGTCCTGTGTATAGTGGGGGAGGGAGAGAAAACTCACAGCATGTTCATACAGAATGAAAGCAACTTCAACATCAGTCACGGGAAACACTTCTGATGGATTTTTGGAAGTCTCAAAGCCAAAGGAAGTCCTTATTAGGGCTACTTGGCATTCTATCCCCAGTTGCATCTTGGCCGTACCATATCTGAGTGTCAGAAACTCACTGGAAGCCTTCATCAGACCCTTCCACTCACGCAAGACCCTCATTGGTGCTCTTTCCTGCAGTAGAACACTGTTGCTGAATAAAGAGATGTGGATTTTTAGCCTACAGCTAGAATGTTGATCCCCTGGGTTTCTCTGGATGCTCTAGGACCATTAACCACACATTCTCCAGGGCATCCCAGGTGGGTAAAAATCCCATTGCAGCCAGAAGGCATGGAATGTTGACCTTTATTTGTGTCTGGTTTTCTACTTCTTTGTCTTCCACCCCCAGACTCAACTAAGGCCTAAGGAACAGGTCTTGTAGACTGAGGCCTAATGAACAGGATTGTAGAAGTTTGGGTCAATACGTCCCTTAAATAACCCCTTTGCAGAGGTGCTGGACAGAGTGCATCTGTGGCTTTTGTCCTTCAGTTGTTCTCATTACTACTGCCTTCCCTGCCTCCTATAGCCAGAGGCAGTGTCAGGGTGTCAGGGCACCATCCCACACTTGGTGTGTTCCCATGGAGGCTCCTCCAAGCAGGATGAGTCCTTGAGGAAACCTAAGTGAATGTCACACAGATAGAAAAAAAAATGTGATTATAGGTATGGCAGCTTCAAGGAAAGATTCCCTGTAAGGTATACTGCAAGCTATAAGGTTCTTGTTTGCATAATCTTGGAGTTAGTGGCCTGGAGTATAGTTTTAAGCTTGTGCCTGGAACTTTCTGAAAGAATGAAAATGTTTTATAGGTTTTTGTTTCCTGACAGCAAAACTGGATGGGGGAAAGGGAGGGAGGAGAGGAGAGGAGAGGAGAGGAGAGGAGAAGGGG
>NC_034603.1:34332233-34365721 GCF_900095145.1 Mus pahari | reverse complement strand
AAGGGGAAGGGGAAAGGGGAAAGGGGAAAGGGGAGGGGAAGGGGAAGGGGAAGGGGAAAGGGGAGGGGAGGGGAGGGGGAGAAGAGGAGAGAGGATGAAAAGCCCATAGAACCCATAGAATGCTGTGCTAGAAGAAATCATCCAAATTCATCAAGCACAAAGTCTTCATTGTGCAGTTGAGGAATTTGCCCAGCATTCAGCCATCTGGAAGTGACAGACCAATGGGAAGAATCCAGGTTCTGAGCATGCAGATATTTTTCTCTGATCATTCTCTACATGACTACCTATGTATCTCTGTATTAAAGTATCTAAAACAGGCAAGCATTTCCTGGCTAGGCATATTTGGGAGGAGGGAGGGAGCACAGAGAAAAGCAGGGGGAATGAGGGGAAGAAGAACAAGAAAAATGTATTGTGGGAAGTAGCTGGAGAACTTTTGCTAGCAGCCCCTAGAACATCTGGACTGGTCCAAGCATGTCATTGCTTCCAGCATGAATAGCTCCACGTCTGAAGAGAAGACAGCTCCTAAATTGATAGTTTTACATATAGGGTCATAGCTCTCTCAACAGCAACAGAAGCAACAGCAACAGTAATGGCAGCAATACCCAGGGACAGCAGGTTGCTATAGAGATGATATGGGCATAGTGAATGATTCAGAGATTAATCCAGGTAGAGTCGGAAGGGGTGTCTGAAGTTTGAGGCTTCTTGATGGAAATAAAGTTCTCCTAGGTCTTGTAGGATAGTGACGGTCACCTCTCATGCACATGTGCTGCTACAGTGGTTTCTTGTGTGTCTGAGGGCCTCCTAAGAAAGAAGATGAGTGTGCCTGGAAAGGTGATAATTTCCCACTTAAATGCATTGCTGAGATCTCTATGCCTGTGGGAGTGTGTGTGTGTTTGTGGTGGGGGAGGGGTGTATCAGTATAGTACTGAGTAAATGACTGTGGATGTGTGTGTGTGTGACTCAGAGTGTAGTTGTGAGATTATGTGGTGGGAATCGGGATTCTTTGTGATTGCTTGGCTCTAAATGTATATGTGTGTGTGTGTGTGTGTGTGTGTGTGTGTGTATGATTTTAATTTGAGGTGTATATATGTCAGTCTGCATACATGATTGCACGACTGTGTGTGTAGTTGTGTATGGATGCTCATGAGTGATTTGTGTGGTGTTTGAATTCATCTTACGCCTTCAAAAGTTAGACAGAAATCTCCCCTGTCTAAGAGTACACTGGAGAGATTTATCCTGGGCCTAAGCCAGAAAACCTTCCAAGATGCAATGGGCTGTCAGATCTAGTTTTCTCCAGCAGAATTTCTTTTATGACCCCTTTCACCCAACGAAGTTTTAATGCCTGTTATGTAGGTATACTAACTAGTGTACAAACCAAACATTTGCTGGCAGTAAATCATCAACTTATTTTAAAACAATTCTTTGAAATACATATAGTTTTATTTATGCAAGATGGTAGCCAATTTGCATACTAATGAGATGTATGTGCTTGTTTGGTCTAGCGCAATATAATCACAAGATGCACTAATTTGATAGATGTTGAGGAATGAGAGAGAAAAATATTAAAAGTCGTTGTTTTCTATAATTAAACCATTATATTTCTCTAAGAGCAAAAAACTTTGTATGCACAGTTAAAACCCTGCAATTCGTAACAGATAATAGACTTGAGTCTGAGCTGCTGCAGGCAGTGCTCATTGACATTGTGTGGTGTGAGAGTACATGAGGTGTGAAGTGTACATTTGATGTCTTTAGAACCAAAACTGTTGCTATGTCATGTGCTCTGTTGGGGCAGGCGTGGCTGTACCCAACTCCTCCAGGTTCATTATGCACATGGTTTTGAGTTAATTTTGATCATTGCACATTTAGAAGCTTTTCACTATTGCCAAATTTTTCATGACTTCCCACGTTAGGTTTTTAGACCACAGATTATATCATGACCAATGTTTAAGAATCTCTGGTCTGGGAGAGACTGGAGGGAAGAAAGGGAAGGAGAGAAATGATGTAATTACTTTATTATAATCTCTCTCTCTCTCTCTCTCTCTCTCTCTCTCTATATATATATATATATATATATATATATAATATATAATATATACACACACATATATATTCACTATATGTGTATATAGATGTAGGCATAAACATATACATACACATCATATGCATACACACATGCATATACATATACATCATATCCATATGCACATGCACATACATATACATGTTCTGCTCAAGAGCCCCAATCCCAGCTGTCACCATGCTTCCTTGTCCTTAAATATCCATAGCACTGACGAGAGTAGAAACAAGGCTATGTGGACAATCTCCCAGTTTCCTGTACTGGAGTAATACTGTGTAAGGTTGGACACTTAATATGAGTGTAGGAGTGGGGCCAGAGATAGGCTGTCCTCCAGGGCCTGTATCGTGTAATTGTATTCTAGGAGAGTAAAGTAGCTTTGGGAGTATTGTGGTTTGAATGGAATGCCCCTCTCTCAATATATTCATGTTGGAATACATGGTCTCTAGTTGATGGAACAGTTTGAAAAGGATTAGGAGATGTGGCCTTGCTGCCAGCGAGACAAGCTTTGACTTTCCCTATGCTCTGTTAGCCTCCTACTTGCAGATCAAGATGTAGGCCCTCAGCTGTTCTGCCACCATACCTTTGCTTCACTGTCAAGGGATATAGTTCTCTGAAACCATAAGCCCAACTAAACATTTTATTTTTGAGTTGTCTTGGGTGTGGTCTTTTATCACAGCAATAGAAAAGTAGCTAAGACACAACACTGGGCAGAAGACCCAAGGAAGGCCATCTTTCTTTCAGCTGATTACAGATAGGTTCCCAGTAGGGCAGGCAAATGTTAAATGTGAAGAAGCTAATAAATTGATACCTCAGACTCTCTACTTGTGGAGAGCAGAATGGAGATAAGATGGTGGTATCAGAGGCCCCCTGAAGATAGGAACACTTTCCTTGAGGACTCTGGGAAATTTGTACTTTACCTGGTTCCCTGATAGAGTAACAGTAACCAGCTGAGTAATATGGCCCAAGGGTGTCAGTGGTAGGAACTAGCCAAGAACTCCAGGAAGATGGGTGGTACCATGAAGTGATGGAACAAGAAGACAGAGGTTTGATGAGAAAGCCTGAGTTGGTGTCAAAAAAATCTCATCATGATAGCTGATGTCCTGAGTTGAAGACCTACCTTCTCCTGGGAGCCTGAGTCCCAGCACCTATAATCAAGAGAAGGGCTGCTGTTGTCCTTAGGTTGCGCTTGAGTTTGCAGATCTGTGAGGCAGAAAGCAATAATTTAATTGCTAAGCTTCTACAGAGGATCTCCAAAAAGAAGCAGAGAGCACAGGGCAGTTTTCAGCAGCATTTTGAGATTCTTAGAGAGGAAGTGGTTGGTGGCGAGCTAGTGTCAGGAGAGGAGATGATGGAGGCTCAATGCTGAAAGGTAACACAGGCAGGGCAGCTACTGAGGCAAGAATAAGGAGAGAAAATCCAATGTAATTCTTTGGACCCATCCCTGATCTTGATAAAACTGCCCATGTAGAGGTGTTTCTGAGGATATAGTGCAATCAAGTCCCATACTCCCTGGCTGTAGCCAAGTGAGACTTCTCCCTACCAAACTGCTGGGTGACTTGTTGGAGAAGGAAGACCAAAGGGAGCTAAGAAGGATGGTCCGCTAATGGGCTTCCTCTGACCTCTACCTCTGTTTAGATTTTCTGTGTTTCAGAGTCATTTAGCAGTGATGGGCTTCAAGGTCACTTTGACCTGTTGTGTTGGGAATTTGGAGGCATATCCATGTATAGCACATCTCTCTCTTGGCTAATCAAAGCAATGTGTGTAGTGTATCTTCTCCTGAGTTATTTAACGTCCTTTGTGCCTCAGTATCCTCATTTGGAAAGCAGGGCTTCCAAGATCAACCTCATTGGGAGTATATTGTTTGTATTGAATAAGCAAGAACCTTTATAAAGCACTTAGTATATTGCTTGTGTTTGGTAAAATTAGCTATTTCTGGACCTCTGTATAATTCTACTGGTTATGAATTGATAATCATATTTTACAGAAATCGAGATTCAGTGAGTTTAAATACATTTCCAAAAGCCATTAGCAGCACAGGAGGAGGAGAAGAGGAGAATCAGGAGGAAAAGGAGGAGGAGGAGGAGGAGGAGGAGGAGGAGGAGGAGGAGGAACAATGTTAATAGACACTAAACATGGCTTTTACTTCAGAGCTCTGAGATGAGGAGGAAGACCCAAGGCCGTACTGCAAAGTCTAGGTCCTTTCCCAATGAACAGACACACAGTTGTCTGGGCCCTCAAGGCCCCTTGAGTGACTCATTAAAATGTTCTAAGAGAGAGATCTAACATGCAATCCAGGAATTGAATGAAACAATCTTCCATTTCCTCCCCCCCTCCCCTCTCATTTTGAGCAAAGTTGAACTCTACTCATTGTCCATCACCATTATGCTACATGACCCTATTTGACTCCTGTTCATTTCTTGTCCCCTTTGACTATGCTTGGGTAGGCATTGGTGGGCAAACTTCCGTCTGTTTTCTTCTTGTCCACAATCAAACCATTATTCTTAACGTGGTTGTTTGAAGCATTAAATAGTCACAGGTATTTCCAGAATGTGCTCAGTCTTTCCTAGGCATCTGATGTACAGTTTCAGCTCAGTTTGACTTCCTGCTAGTGTGGGGCTATGGTGGAGGAATCAGACTCATGATTCCTGTCTTAGTGCCCTTCTAAAACTTGGCTTTATCTTTTGCTTCTATGGCTCTGTCCCTGTCCCCTTTGGTCTTCTCAGTGGCTATTCTTTAAGGCCATTTTAAACCTTAGTTTGTAAACCCTTCAGTTGATCTTGGGCAAAAAGATGCATGGATTGGTTTCACTGAAATGACTGGCAAGCTTCTGAAGAAAGATTTGAAGAAAATGTTTCTACCCTTTGCCATTCAAGACACAGCAGCTGGCAGCCTTTGCAACTCTGCTTGCCCAAAGGTGTAAAATTTTATTCTCTCTTTGTGTCTGTTTGCAAAGTGCCATAGGAGTAGCACTCCTCTTTGGTATCACATAGGGGGTAACCTGCACGAATGCAGAGTTGGCAAATTTAGAGACCCCCAGCAGGACAACTGCTGCTGCTGACATAGCCTACTTTCAAATAAGCCAATGGCCTTATGAAGTGCTGTATGTTGGAGACCTGGGTTCTTTCCCTATTTTGTTTCTTTGCCTTTATTAATATGCATGGTCCTGATCTAATCTGGCATCATCTTTCCACATAAAAGAAAAAGGGAGGCAAGAGAGAGGAGGCAGTCAACCCTCAGGTCAGGGTCAGCCTGGAAGTGGCTCTGGGGGGCTGTCACATTTCTGTCGGTGAGGTAAGGGGCCCATGATCACACCTAAGAGAAAGGGAGACGTGTGTGGAGAACTGCTGGCCCTTGGCCATCAGGCTGTGTTTCTCTTGCCTTGGAGACTGGTGAGCCGTCTCTACCATCCATGCCATGGGCAGGAAGTCTAAGTGTCATGAAGTCTATCCTGACCTGAGGACACAGAAAGTATTCAGATTCTCCACCTAACTTCATACAGTGGCACATGCAGTGCAGAGAAATAGTGTTAAGGGCTTTTCAATAACCAGAACTTTTGTTTAAGTAAGTTTAGAGAGATTTTTAGAAGACAATTTGTTTCATAGATAAGAATGTTTAGGAAATGTTGAGCATCAATAAGCCAATGAAGGAATTGAGAAGAGGCTGACTCTTCTGGTGCCTTTAAATAATACCGTGGAGCTTGATGTCACAGCTATCACTCCGACAGTGTGACTTGGAGTAGGGTAAAGAAATGGGTACCAGGGACTAGAGGCCTGCATCACGAAAGTTAATTACGACCATCCAGGCATAGAAGGGCCCTAAGACCTCCTCATCCAGCCTCCACTGTTATACATGAGAAATCTGAGGCCCAGAGGGAGGAATGTTCTGTCCTAAATTTCCATCAGGTGTCTTGCCTCTTCCTGCTTTTCCACCTGGGTGATGGCTCTGCGTAGGAAGCAGATGCTTGGGTAAATGTACAGTGAGAGATATCTCCAGAACTTCTTCAGTGTAACCACTGAACATACAATACCTGCCTACGGCTGGTCATCCCTTCCATCCTCAGGAGTGTAAATGGATGTAGCAGGTCTGTCTGTACCTGGTACATGTGCTGTCTTATGCCTTCTGCCTCCAAGAAGACCAGGAGCATTTTCTTAGTCTCCTCTACTGAGAGCGAGGCATCTGAGGCTTCCCTTGGTAATGTCCAGAACGCGCTGAATACTGCCCCCACCCCCTCAGATACTGAACTCCACCACACTCGCTAAGCCTCTCATTGCACCACCTGATCCAAAAGGCAATCAAGTTTGTCCAGTGTGATTTGTTCTTTAATAAAGAAACTCCGTGATCTCATAGCTGATCTTTGCCCAGGGCTCAGGCTGCAGCCAGTACTGTAGTTCTGTTTGGTAAGTATCCACAGGGGACTCTCCCCTGCCCTGGTAGTGACGAAGCAGGCAGCAGCTGTAAAGATAATACTTCGTTATGTGAACTAGAGACCAGACAGCCTTTCAGACTGGACCTGCAGGCACAGTGGCTAGAGCATCTGTAAACATGTAGGGTCTCAGTCTCATGCATCGGCCAAGGCTTAGTTTTCGAAGAATCAGCATGGCTGCTGGAACTCCGTTACACCTCCCAGACCTTCTGGAAATGTATGTCTGTGTGTGTGCTGCTTGAGGTTTGGCAGAACTTGCTCTCATCCTATGGGAAGACTCAGGTGCTCCCCGGGTCTAATCACAATTGCTTTCTGCAATAACTGCATTGATTAGATTTTGTGTGTGTGTGTTAAGACTGTATCAATCTTACCAGGGACTCTTCACAGAAAGCAATCTGTCTGCTGAGCTTTTTCTTTGGGACACAAGGAGATGACCGATCAGTGTTGGTACTGCATAAATAATCCTTGGTCGGTCTCTCTCTCTCTCTCTCTCTCTCTCTCTCTCTCTCTCTCTCTCTCTCTGCTGTTTTTATTTGGGCTCCTCCGAGTCTCTGATACTTTGATTTTGTTTTAAACTTTTGATATTAGATTTTTTTTCCCTTCCTCTTGTGAGTGATAACTGAATTGTGTTAAGTGACCATACTCTAAAGCATCATCAATAATTTACAGAGTGGTTTGTCAATAACTTTGGCTCTTCATTAAATCAAGTGTGTCGATATTCCCCACACAGGCATTGCTCTGCCCTAGCATCCTGTGAAGTCACGCTTAGGGCATTGGACCAATGGTGCTTCTCTTAGACTTTTTTCCTGAACGGAGTGTCTCAAGAATAATCTTTTTTGTTTGTTTGTTTTCCTTTGGTTTCTATTCCCCAAATTTGGAGTAGAAATGTCGAGAATGGGATTCATTTATTCATATATTCATTTATTCATTCTTTTTTAGTCTTTTTTCTTAATTAATTAATTAATTAATTAATCAATTAACTTACTTTATATCTTGATCACAGCCCTCCTTCTCCCGGTCCCTCCCTCACAAAGTCCTTCTCTTATCCCCCTCTCCTTCTCCCCTTCTCTGAGAGGATGGAGCCCTCCCCTCCCGGTTATCCCCCCACCCTGGCACATCAAGTCTCTGCAGGGCTAGGCACATCCTCTCCCACTGAGGCTAGACGAGGCTGCCCAGTTAAGGGAATGGGATCCACAGGCAGATTTAGGAACAGACCCTCCTCGAGTTGTTGGGGGACCTGAATGAAGATCGAGCTTCACATCTGCTACATATGTGTGGGGGTGGGAGAGGTCTAAGTCCAGCCTGTGTATGCTCTTTGGTTAGTGGTTCAGTCTTGGAGAGCCTCCAAGGGTCCAGGTTAGTTGTCTTTGTTGGTTTTCCGGTGGAGTTCCTATTCCCTCCAAGTCCTTCAGTCCTTCCTCCAACTCTTCCATAAGACTCCCCGAGCTCTGTCCAATGTTTGGCTGTGGGTCTCTGTATCTGTTTCAGTCAGCTGCTGGGTATCTCAGAGGACTGTTAATGCTAGTCTCACTTAGAAGGGGGGGGGGATAAAAGTCATAGGAGGCAGACTGAGGGTGAGAACTGGGTGGGGAGTTGGGGTGGGGGGATGGGAGAGTTTAGATCTAGGTGTGGGGAAGAGACATGAGAGACGGCCAGAGAGCCAGAGGGCCCAGAAAATGAATGGGTGGGCGTAGGTAGGAAGCATCAGAGAGCTGGTATGCTGGAGGCTCCCAGGAGTCTATGGGGGTGACTTTGGTTGAGACTCTTAGCAGTGGGGATATGGATCCTGAAGTGGCCGCTTCCTGGAGCCAGGCAGGACCCCCCCAGTGGAAGGATAAAGACACCAACACACCACAGAACTTTAGACCAGGAATTGGTTTTGTCTGTAAGAATTGCAAGGACAAAGATTGAGCAGAGACTGAGAGAATGGCCAACCAGCAAATTGAGAGCCATCCCATAAGCAAGCATCTATCCCTGACACTATTAAGAATACTCTGTAATGCTTACAGACAAAAGCCTAGCATTTATTCATTCTTCCAAGCATTCTAAGCCTTGGCCTTAGTCTACATGCTCCAGAGTTACCTTTTCGGTTTATAGGAAGGAGGACATGGGGTTGGGGGCACAGGTTCACCGTCTTTCAGTCTCAACCGGGGAGCGGCACACAGGACTCTGATTTTCTGTAGGTGATGTCATACCCTAAGGTCATATGGTGATGTCAAATGTAGGGACGAGGAAGGTGAGAGTGTGGAGAGTGTGTGGACCAAGAATCAGGTTGTAGTTGTGCCGAGGAAAATGGAGAGGCTGCAAGAGGCAGTGCACATTACATGTGCCATGGGCACCAGTTTGTACGAAGCCTACTAAATAAGACAAATAATCTAGATTCACAATACAACTTCAATCATGACACTGGGTTAGTCATTGTTTTAGATCTGAGACCCCAAGAGTCTGTGTCCTACTTGTGGTACTGCTGTCATCTCAAGGAGATCGACAGCAAATAACCTAATGAAAACTCTCTGAGGCAGGCGAAGGGATATGGGATGACCACTCTTGCCCCTTAAAGGCAGTGTTCCAGAACATCCAAGATAGAGAAGACAAGGCCCTAAGGCTGGGCTGAAATTGGGTTGTTGGGAGAACATCAGGAGTCTTAAATAGCTTGAATAGAAGAAGCGTGGGTCAAGAGAAGAAAGGATGTGCTGGGACCTTGATACAGAGAAGGGTGCTGAACACAGGCCAGCTCCGTGCTTCATCTAGTGAGGTGGGAAGTATCAGGAGCAGAAGAAACAAGTCTTTTTTCTGCTGGGCAAAGATCTTGCCTGGCTGCTGTGTAGAGAGGAATCCTTCAAGTATTTTCCTGAGAAAAATTGCTCTTTTATCCTTGATTTCCTTAAATTTTATCTTCTAAAATTCTGAGTTATGAGCATTGTTAATGTATTAACCATGTGTTTTTTAATGATGAAATTATGTAAAGCTATGAATTTTCTCTTTATTACAGCTTTTGCCACTTGCTCTGGCTTTTGCTTTATATTATGCTCATTGTTGTGATTCTTAAATAGTCTGTAATTACAATTTGATTATCTCCTCAATCCCAAAGTTATTTCAGATTACACTTTTTTGGAAACACCATCTGCTGTTGTTTTGAAAACGCACACCATTTATTTATAGATCAATTAAAAAGCAAAGTCTCCCCACCTCCTTTGCATCTCTGTGTTGGTCCTAGAGATAATGGGTCCAAATAGACCTCATGCAAACACATATGAAACATTGTAAATGGTGTTACTTATGCTAACATAACATTCAGACATTCTCCTGATTCCTTTACTTATTCAGCAGTAAGCTATGGTTAAATCACCAGACCTGCCTCCTTCTTAAATGAGTCTTTCCTTACTTGGGATACATTTACTAAATTATTTCCCTGGTAATGAGCATCTAGATTGCCTGCAGTTTTTTTTTTCTTTAATTTATATTTTTCTTGGGAAATACTTTTTGCAGACTATCAGGCCAAAATTACACACATTTTGCTTTTGTAGACATAGATATGATTTAAACTGTGTCTAACCAGCACCGTCAGCCATCTATCTATCATGTGTCTGTTTCCATGGTGCAAGTATTGCCTCCATGGGGGGATTTCAGGCCACCAACTGCTCTAAAAAAGTCTTCAATAATTAACTACATACCCTTGTAAGCTGGTACCAATCAATTTAAACTGATTCCAGAACACCCCTGGGAAAATCCAAATTGCTTCCAAGTGATTGAATTGATACATGCCCTCAGAGTAAGGCAGGGCACATCTTCCTATTGCTCCAGTTATCCTGAATATTAAGATTCTGTTTTCCCATATGGAGTATTAAAGTTGTATTTCACTCTTATTTACTTTCATTTTTTTTCATGTGTTTACTGCCGATGATACTTCTGTGAATAGCTTAATATTACCCCCATTCTTTAATTTTTTAAACATTTTAATTTAGCACTTTTTAAGTATCAGACATTCTTTTAGCTGCAAAGACTGCCAAAATGAACCACACAGATCCTAGTCCCAGCCCTAGAAAGCTTATATTCTAAGGAATAAAATGACCAGAAGCAAATAACCAGGCAGCTACTGTTATTAAAAGTTTGAAACAAGCTATCTGAGAGCTAATCTAATAAATATAAGGGGCTCTCCTTTGCATACTCTGTCTGGGACTTGAGGTGGTGGAGGAAAGGGGTATGTGTGCAGAGGCTGGAGGATTGATACACTCCTCTCAGGTTTTTCAAATGGCAGCCTGACCTCTGCAAAGGATCTGAGAGTCCAAAGAGATCTAGAAAGACCAGTAATGCACAGCATAGTGTTCATGGAGGAGTGCTGGGTGAGAGAAGATGGGAGAGAGAATAAGGTCTGGCAGGACCCGCAGGGCTGAACTTTTAATCTACATGTCTAGTCAGCTATTAGTGTTAAGTGGAGAAGTGAATCCTATTTGAAATAAAAACATAAACATCTCTTCTCCTGTTTGGGGAAAGATAAATGATGGAGAGAGGTGTGTGTGTGTGTGTGTGTGTGTGTGAGAGAGAGAGAGAGAGAGAGAGAGAGAGAGAGAGAGAGAGAGAGATATCTCAGGCAGTTTATCCTGTGTTGCTCCAATCCTAGTGATCCATTTCAGAGCACTGTTAGAACTGGATGCTGGGATCTGAGGACTGAAAATGCAACTAGTTTTCTTTTGGGGTATAGATGACTTTGGGGGAGGTATATAGACATATTGCTACGTTACTATGTTACTATGCATTTTACAAATATTTTCCCATCAGTCATTATAGCAGATTTAATTATGTAAGTACTAACATTTTAAATCTTCTAAGACCAGTGATATGGCTTAGCTAGTAAAGGCACTTGCTGGCAAGCTTGACAACTTGGATTCAATATTGAAATTGATATTCTGGAAGGAGAGACCAACACCCTCAAGTTGTTCTCTGACTTTCATTTGTGCACTGTGGTAAGACTCTATGGTGTGTATGCACGCATGCACACACACACACACACTCACTCACTCACTCACTCACAAAAGCAAAGTTAGATGTGTTCTTTTTTCTTTACTGGTACTGACTTTATATGTTGTAATTAGTAAGATCTCCCTCTTTTTAAATATGTGATTTTATTATTTCTCTTCCAATATTTAGATGAGTGGATAATTGAATTTTAAAATGAATCTTAAAATTACTTTGGTCTTTGGTCTATAAATAAAGGAGACTAAAATTATATATGTAATTTACTATGTACCTTTATATCTTTACATGGTATTTTAAAACTGGAGCTCTAAATACATTTTGGGTCTGGAAATGTAAATCTCTCATGCTCCTCTTTCATACAAATATGCATTCTTGTGAATATTCATGTGTATTCATTTCCCTATATGACTTAAAGAGTTGGCTTGTCGGAGAACCCTCCCTTCCACTTTAACAGTGGTTGAGTGGAACCTTTGTCTCTGCCTGGGGAGAGCTGACATGTCCGCTGTCTTGGGTTTCCCCGTCCACCGCTCGTGTTTGCAGTTGCTTGTGCTTTATCGCCTGTAGCAAAGTTCCCATAGTTTTATCTAATACTTCTCATGAGTTTATCATCATTTTTCTTATTAAATAACTGGAGCTACTTTTCATTGGATTTTGCCAGTGTGTGAAAAAAATATCGATTTCTGGGTGTTTTACTTATATCTGCTCTCTTTATTGAATTTTACTCAGAGTTTTAATCATATTGACATCCTTGAATTTTGTAACTGTCCTATCATCTACAATAAGGACAGATTTATGTTATCTATTTCAGTATTGCTTAATCTTGCTTTTAAAAAAACTCAATATATTTATTTTGAGCTCCATAAGAAAAAGCTTGGTCACAGGTACTTATAGAAATATCTTTGGGGGTTCATCAGTAAGATAACAATTTCGAGTTATCCAAAGGTGGGATTTTATGAGATTTTTTTTGAGGGTTACTAAAAATTATCTTTTATATGTTTTTAAAATGAATTTTTATACCTACTGTTACAATTGTGCTTATCTTCTTTTTAAACAATGAGTATTATGTAACTTGTTTTGATTTTTCTCCCGTTGAATCTCACCTCCACCCTAGAACAAATTCGCCTTTGCCTTGACGCTTTATTCTAATATTGCACTGGGAATTTGTTTCCTTGGATTTCATTTAAATCCTTGTATCAAGATTTATAAATAAGATCGCTTTGGACCTTCCCTTTCTCCTGACAACCCTCCTGGGTTTGGTCATGAGAAGCTGAACAGAGAATTCGGACGTTTCTCTTTTATTTGTTGAAAGACATTTGATCATTTAAACTCACAGAGTATCAGAACCCCACTCCCCCAACACTTCCTTTAATGCTGTGAAGAGGTTTATATATCAAAGAAGTCCCATATTTTCTTAAAATTTGACCAAATTCAGGGCTGAAATGATCTGAGCTTCGCTGACTTTAAGGGAAATAGTTCCATGTTTGTTCTTGAATTTGGTTGTTACGTGTATGGGATTTTTTTTTATTATATCTTGTGCCAACTTAAGCAGAAATTAATGTGGCATAATGATGAACATGGTATTTTAGGAACACCGCCAGGGAGTTTCTGCCATCCCTCCTGTCTCTCCTCTGTTACTGCTCTCGGTGCTTTCAGAGGTTCCTTCATTTATCTAAGAAGATCCTTTCTGACCTTTTGTCTGTTGGACTTTTCAATATAATGGGCATGGCCTCACAAGCTGCTCTGTCTTGTTGCATCTGGTGGATTTCTTCTATGTGCGTTAGTTAATTCCTTCCATCTGTTTATTTAGAATTATTGGTTTTATTCATTTTTTAATTTACTTACAATTGCATTTAAGGGTATAATTTTTCCTCTAAGCAAGATTTTGATCACGCCTTCCTAATTTCGAAATATAGTATCTGTTCCAAATGATGTGTAATTTCAGCATGAGTATCTGTTTTACACTATGATTATTCAAAAGTTCTCATGCTAACAGCTGAAAATCTTCCAGATAGTCATCATTTTGGTCATTGTTCATTTACAAATGTTTACTTTTGATTTGAGGTCGATGTCTTTTAAAGATTTTCACCTTGAGAGATTTACTGTGCTCTTTGTGTGGCTAAGTGATTAATCTATCTAAATGTTTGATAGATGCTTAAAAATGCATTTTATGTTTTTTCAGCTACATATCGGTATTTGTACACTTTGTTGTGTAAAACATATACATCCTATGTAAGCTTATGCTTAATGTTTTAAATAGCCTAGGGAATCAGTGTTGTTACATTATAACTAGTATTGCCTAGCTTGCTTCTATTTTTTCAAGTAGTTTTGTTTCTCCATTGTATTCTGTTATTGTTTAAAGATAATCAATGCTACTAATACTTTTCTCCAGTGGTTCTACCAAACATAATATTGTCTTTCTATCACTTTGGATAGTTGTGTTGCTTTGCCTAATTCCCTAACATTTCCAGTATTGATTTCTTAATAATAATAATAAGAATAGTTTTGTTTATTTTCTGCCTTTTCATATCATTCTGTTTACAGCATGTATATAATAGACAATATTTATGTATATGTGTACACTAAAGATACACATACAGTCAAATATTGAGTATTGGCATTTGTGGCCAGTGATACCCATATGCCCATCATTAAATGGTGGTAGTGATGGTGTTGGCATGTGTGTGTATATATATGATTAGTGTTATTATTTGTTTTTACTTCTTTTTTATTAGATCTTTTCTTTATTTACATTTCAAATGTTATCCCCTTTCCTCATTTCCCCTCAGAAAACTCCCCATCCAAACCCCTCTCTCCCTGTTCCTTGTCCTGGCATTCCCCTATACTGGGCATCGAGTCTTCACAGGACCAAGAACCTCTCTTATTGATGACCCACAAGGCCATCCTTGGCTACATATGTGGCTGGAGCCGTGGGTCTCTCCATGTGTACTCTTTGGTTGGTGGTTTAGTCCTTGGGAGCTCTGGGTGGTACTGATTAGTTCATATTGTTGTTCCTCCTATGGGGCTACAAACCCCTTCAGCTCCTTGGGTCCTTTCTCTAGCTCCTCCATTGGGGACCCTGTGCTCAGTCCAATGGATGGCTGTGAGCATCCACTTCTGTATTTGTCAGGCAATGGCAGAGCCTCTCAGGAGACAACAATATCATTGGATGGTGGATAAAGAGACCTTACTTCCCAGCAACCACTGTGGGTGGCTCAAAACCACCTGTAATTTTAGCTCCTGGAACTCTGACATCTCTACTGTCTATGGGCACCTGAACTCACCTGTATATACCCACACACAGGCACATATACTTAAAAAAAATAACAAAAAGCAAATCTAAAAAGAGACTATTTTAAAAAAGAATCAGATGTGTTTTACAGCTACGGTGTGCTTTTCTGCTTTGCTTTCCTCTACTTTCCTTGCCACCGTTCCCTCCATCCGTCCGTCCGTCCTTCTCGTTCATCTTCCTCTCTTTCTGGGTGCGGAGGGGATTAAGACATCCTTCTGGAATATAACAAGATCATTATTAAATATTAAAATTAGAGTACATTATCACCATCACACCGAACTTCAATATTTTGAAGTCATTTTTTTCTGATACCCATTTGTGTATTTGTTATGTATAATACCCACTTCTTTATGTAAGTGAACTTATTTTTCTGATCTGGGAAAAGTAAAGGAATTGGATTTGATTTTTTTTTTTTTTTGAATCAGAGTCTTTGTTGTCTCTGAAACTCAGGCTGCCTTTGAATTCCCACTTTTCTTACCTCAGTCTTCCCAGTAGTTAGCCAGTATTCCATGCTTGCATCACCATAGTTGTCTTATCCTTTTGATATTCTTTCTTTTTTCAGTATTTCTTGCTTTAGTCATTTTAAATTTAAATTTGCATTTTTTTGAGAATTTTATACATGAGTACTATGTTTGCATCATTTCTACCCTTCTCCCACCTTGTAACTCCTTCCAAGTTCCCTAACTCCTTCCCAAAGTTATGATCTTTTTATTATTGTTGTTGTTGGTTTTTTTTCCTGATGCTAAGGTGAAGAGATTTTTATTAATTGCTTTGACAAAGGAAATCCCAAAGCAGCCTGGTGCTCTCTGAAAACACTTCCCAGAGGATTTTGCCTCAGTGATGCTGGTTCCTTCTTAATTACCATGAATTTCTTAGCTCTAGCTAACCAGCATCAATTGGTCCAATATTTTTTTAAAAAAATTTTATTAGATATTTTCTTTATTTACATTTCAAATGTTATCACCTTTCCTAGTTTCCCCTCTGAAAATCCCCTATCCCCTCCGCCCTCCCCTTGCTCCCCAAACTACCCACTCCCATTCCTGGTCCTGGCATTCCCCTATACTGGGGCATTGAGCCTTCACAGGACCAAGGGCCTCTCCTCTCATTGATGACGGACTAGGCCATCCTCTGCTACATATACAGCTAGAGCCACAAGTTCCACCATGTGTTTTCTTTGATTTATTATTGTTTTACACACACACACACACACACACACACACACACACACACAGAGAGAGAGAGAGACAGAGAGAGACAGAGACAGAGACAGAGAGAGTCAGAGAGAGAGAGAGACACAGAGAGAGACACAGACAGACAGAGACACAGAGAGAGAGATGCATGCAGGCACATACACGGGCATATATACATAAAGCCCGCCTCTCCCTCTCTGAGCAGCCATTAATTATTTGCTCATTCAGGAGTGGGCCCTGTTGACATTGCACAAGTCTTGTTCAGATGGCCATGTTCTTAAGATCCGCCGGGGGATGATACTTCCCTGTCGTATGTAGAAGACACTGTCTCCAGCAGGCATCCTGGTCCTCTGGCTCTTACAGTCTTCCCAACCCCTCTTCCATGATGTTCTCTGATCCTTAGATGTATGTGTGGTGCCTTGGATTGATCACTTAGGTTTGAATACCAGATGGTCAGTGATTCCCTGTGTTTTGACCAGTTGTGGATTACTACAGCTGTGTCAGTCTGCTGCCAAAAGAGACTTCTTGGATGGAAAGTAAGAGCTACGCTTATCTGTGTATTTAAAATTTCAAATTTGTGTTTTAAGCTATTCCTGAAAGAAGAATTTAAAATGAATCTAGAACTTACACTGTTTAGAAAAGTGACTGTCATAGGCGACGCTCTAGAGTCCATGCCCTCACCAACCACAGGTAAGTTGGCTAGATTTGCCGTGCCAGGCATGGATTCCATCCTACGGAGAAGGCCCTAAGCACAACTAGATGGCTGTTGGTCAGTATCAAGCTGTAAGTGCTTTGGTTGCATGCGTAGGGAGATCTTGCTATGTTGGTTGTTCTTGTGTTCATAGGTTTCACAGCTGGGTAGGGCTATTGCTTGCTTTTCTCCGTTAGCAGCTGGCATAGCACCTCTGGATCTGGAAGGACGAAACCTAGTTCTCAGGAAGGAGGCTTCCGGGGCAGATCCTTCGAGACCTATGTTCAAAGTGGGTGTTGACTTCAGCCATAGGGGTTTACCGGGAGACAACTTAGGGAAAAGAGGATCGCCTCTATTTATTAGTTATTTTTTCTCTCAAGCTGTCTTATGGCTCTTTACGTCATTGTCATGATTCTAACCTGTCATTTTACTTAGGGACTGCTAATCTGTACTCAGCCTTGTCTCCTGTGATTTTTCAGCACTTCACAGGGGTTTGCGTTTCAATGCTGTGTTATTTCCTAAGAGCTCTATTTCTTTTGAGTGAGAAGATATTCTTATTTTCTAGGTATAACCTTTTCAGATATCTCGCTGAAGGAACTAATTTTATTTTAAAGCTCTTTTTCTGCTTTTTGAGTCCGTTCTCTTTAGGGGTTCTTCAGTTGGTTCTGTTTGGTCCTTCTTTGCCATGCTGCTGGATTTCCTCGAAGAATTGAAAAATAGGGATTACCTCCTTCTGAAGCGAATGCTTTCATCATCTGAATAAGACAACATGGGCCTACCCCTTTTTACACGCTGGAGGGAAATGAATGGCATGATAGCTTTATGGTTATTCAAATTATTCTGTTTCTCTATGCATGAGATGTAAGGATTATTCAAAATATGTTCACTGATTCATCAAAGTGTTTAGCTGACAATCACTGAGATTATACTACAATTGTTGGGCATTGGAGACTAAAATGAGAGTGGTCTGGGTTTTCCCTTGTCGATTCAATTAAGTGAATTGTGTGATGGAAGTAAACAGGTAGGTTACAAACTGCAGGGCTACGGCAATCATGACAATTAAATCCCGAAAATGTAGAGAGCAAATTTTTGAGTCTCTGGAGGTATTGCCAAGTGTTAGTGTGCTCACCGGGTACACATAAGACCCTGGCTTTGATCTCTGGCATCAAAAAATGAAAGCACAAAAGTATTTGTAAGAGAGAGAGAGAGAGAGAGAGAGAGAGAGAGAGAGAGAGAAAGAGTAGATCATTGTTTTCTCTCATGTTCTGGTATAAAGTTAGTACTTGATTTCATTCTGCAGTCAAGAACGTGCATCCAGACAGTGAAAGAATTAACATGGCTGGATTGATGTCATCGATCTAGACATGTTGAAGGAAGCAATCCCAATCGGTACAGCTATGTTTTAACTCTCTTTGGGATGCTTCCTAGATACCCTTGGTGTTTCACAGTCAAGTGACAGGCATTCTGCTTTCAGGAAAATAATGGGCTCTAGTCTTCTGGTCCTTGCTTCTCTGGTGATCCTGTGTGAGGGCTGGGGTGGTGTAAGGCAGAGAAGAGACAGATCCCCAGTTGATACAGCAGGAACAAATTGAGATCTATTTTCTCCTCAAAATGTGAGGCCTGGAGTGATCTATTAGCTGACACTTCTGTCATTTTTTTGTCATCTTTCCTCCCATGTCACAAGGTGGCTGCTATAGAGCCATGTGTCTCATTTATATTCAAAGCAGGACAGTGAAGATAAAGGATGATTTTTGCATTTCTGTTTAAGTCTTTATTTATCAAGAAAGCCAAGGCAGTCTAAGGCAATTTCTATTTATGTTTTATATCCTGGGATTAGATACTAGGGCCACTATATGAAGGAGGTTAGGGAAGGGAATAGCTGACATTTCCAGCTTCTTTGGGGGAACCCAGGCAAGCAAGAGAGAAAATAAGTTTTGCATTTGTAGCCCGTTTCAGTCAAGGATCTGAGGTTTGGCAGGGTGGCTCTATTTGTCCCCTTCATCTCAGCCTCTCACTTTGCATTTAAAGGACATCTATTACAAACACGAGAGCACATCTTGTTTTTATCGATAGCATGGCAAGCTCTGGCTTGTAATTGCAATGTTTACACAACATATTTAATGTGATTATGCTTGGCCCTCCATATCTCTGGGTCTCACATCTGTGGGCTCAGGAAACCACCAATTAGATATATTATTTTTAAAATTGCACTCCCCTAAAAAAATGTACATTTGGGTTTTTATCCCTAAGTGATACAGAATCATGGCTTTAAAAAAACCATTCTATTTGTATTCGGTATTAATGTAATTATAAGATGTAAATGGTGGGAGGGTACACATAGGAAATATGTAAATACCACACTACGTCATAGAAGAGACATGAGCACCTGTAGACTTTGCTGTCAGTGAGCCATCCAAATCAGACTCCTCTGGACACTGCAGGACGGATACACATACAGAGTTGGGTGCAAATTTCCTGCCTTGGGGCTGGAGACAAGGCTCAGCTGTTGAGCATGTCCTGAGTACTGTTCCTGTAGAGAACCCAAGCTGGGTTCCCAGCACAGAAGTCAAGTGACTCAAAATTGTAATTCCTGCTCCAGGGGAATCCACTGCCAAGAGGCTTCCATGGGCACTGCATTCAGATGCACATGTACGTGCAAGTGTGCATACACACTTTGCTTTCAGTCTGTTTCTTCTGTCTTTTGTCCCTCTGTCCATCCACATTATCCAATGATGGTTTTGTTATTTTTCTTCTCTTTCCCAGGATTTTCTTTCCTGTGGTGGGTATCTAGAGAGACTTTTTTTTCCAGTAATTTTGTGACCACTCTAGGAATGACTGTGTCTTTAACTTTCGAGGATTCCCCCATCACCACACATTCATATCGTATGCTTCATGCACCATATGAGTTTTACCCCATCTGTATCACTCTATCTTTTGCTTATTGCTAATACCAATTTTATATTCATGCATATTCCAAGCACCGTACTCTGCTTTTTTTCACCGCAGTGCATTGAAGACTATTTACTTTACAAATCCGTTCTTCCTCTTTAACCTGTTTGAGAGCTTTGACCTTTTATATACGTGGTTACTGTTTAAAAAGCATCAAGTTTGGGGAAATTTAGTCAGTAATTTGTTCAGATACATTTTTTTTTTTTGCATTATTTCCTCTTCTTCTACCTCTCCATTCCAGTGATGCATACCTTACAGGCTCTTGACATTTAAACATAGATGCTTTTCCTGTTTCTTCGATTGGATAATTGTTCCCAAACTCACTGACCCTTTTCTTATTCTTTAAATTTCCTTCATTTTCAGTAACTGTTCTTTTTCATCTGCAGGATCCCATTCAACTCTGGTTTTAGAACTTCCATTTTTTTTTAGTATTCATATTTATTATTAATTACACATATTAGACTATAGTATAACTGTCTTGACTTTCTTTTTTTCTTTTTTTATTAGATATTTTCTTCATTTACATTTCAAATGCTATCCCCAAAGTCCTCTATACCCGCCCCCCACCCCCTGCCCTGCTCACCAACCAGCCCACTCCCACTTCCTGGCTCTGGCATTCCCCTGTACTGGGGCATATGATCTTTGAAATATCAAGGGCCTCTCCTCCCATTGATGGCTGACTAGGCCACCCTCTGCTACATATAAGCTAGAGACACAGCTCTGGGGGGTACTGGTTAGTTCATATTGTTGTTCCTCCTATAGGGTTACAGACCCCTTTAGCTCCTTGGGTACTTTCTCTAGCTCCTTCATTTGGGGCCCTGTGTTCCATTCAATAGATGACTGTGAGCATCCACTTCTGTATTTGCCAGGCATTGGCATAGACTCACAAGAGAGAGTTATGTCAGGGTCCTGTTAGCAAAATCTTTCTGGCATGTGCAATAGTGTCTGGGTTTGGTGGTTGTAAATGGGATAGATCCCCAGGTGGGGCAGTCTCTGGATGGTCTTTTCTTCCATCTCAGCTCTGAACTTTGTCTCTGTAACTCCTTCTGTGGGTAGTTTTTTCCCCATTCTAAGAAGGAGGGAAGAATCCACACTTTGGTCTTCCTTCTCCTTGAGTTTCATCTGTTTTGAAAATTGTATCTTGGATATTCTAAGTTTCTGGGCTAATATCCACTTATCAGTGAGTGCATATCATGTGTGTTCGTTTGTGATTGGGTTACCTCACTCAGGATGATATCCTCCAGATGCATCCATTTGCCTAAGAATTTCATGAATTCATTGTTTTTAATTGCTGAGTAGTACTCCATTGTGTAAATGTACCACATTTTCTGTATTTATTCCTCTGTTGAGGGACATCTGGGTTCTTTCCAGCTTCTGGCTATTATAAATAAGGTTGCTATGAACATAGTGGAGCATGTGTCCTTATTACCAGTTAGAAGATCTTCTGGGTATATGCCCAGGAGTGGAACTGCTGAATCTTCCGGTAGAGCTCCATTTTTTTTTTCTGTTCACATTTCCTGTCTTTCACTTATTAATAATATTTTTCCATATGATACTTGAACATATTTGAAACTATTGTTCCAAGATCCTTGTTTATAATTCTATCATCCACATGGTCTTTCTCCTTGGCCATGAGCTACCTGCCTCTGCTGCTGCTTTTGTTTGTCAGCTGGTTGATTTGTTTGAGCCTGGGACCTTACACTACAACATCAAGCTGGCTCAAACTCTGTGTAGCCGGAGCAGCTTTCAAATCCTGTATCCCTCGTGCCTCACCCTTCTGAGTTTCTACTGCTTTTTATGTCCAGTTATTCTTCATTTTTGTGTTAGACCATATGTTTGACATGTAGCTGAAGGTTTGGATGTGTAATTTTCTTTGGATACCATCCATGTTGGTATAGCAAATAGTTTTATGACCAGTAGGGTAGCTGATTCTTGGAGTCTTTTTTTCGTTTGTTTGCTTGTTTCTGTTTTTATTAGATATTTCCTTTATTTACATTTCAAATGTTATCCCCTTTCATGGTTTCCCCTCTGAAGACCTCCTCTCCTTATCCCCTCCCCATCCCCCTGCTCACCAACCCACCCACTCCTGCTTCCTGGCCCTATACTGGGGCATAGAGCCTTCACAGGACCAAGGGCCTCTCCTCCCAGTGATGACCAAGTAGGCCAGCCTCTGCTACATATGCACCTGGAGCCATGAGTCCCTCCATGTGTACTCTTTGGTTGATGGTTTAGTCCCTGGGAGCTCTGGGGGTACTGATTAGTTCATATTTTTGTTCCTCTTATGGGGCTGCAAACCCCTTCTAACCTTTGTTAGTATAGTTTCAGCTTGTAGATGGCACCTCAGGGATAGAGTACCTCACTCTTTCGCTGTAATCTAGGGCTGTACTCGCCAGTTGCTGAGAGAATTTTGGAGCCTCTGTTGAGCACACCACCTCCAAGCGCCTATGCTCTGCTTCACACCTGAACTCTGCTCACATACATCTCTGCAGTTTTTATCAAGTCGTAGAGCCAGCCCCTGCCAACCATAGGGACTCATTATACTGTTTTCTCTATTTTGCAAAACTCCTTTAATAACCATGGAGCTGGCTGGGTTCCATTTGGGTGATTCTAAGCCATGTCTTGTGCTTTTTCTGTATAATTCAAACCTGAAACCTCCTACATTCGGTGCAGTTTCACATGTGTTCATAGACGGAAGGACACTCTACTCGTAGCTCTTCTGTGATGGCTCTCCCCATTGCATTCTGAGGCCTTATTCTGGATTTTAAATTTTATGTCTGTGTCTGTCTGCTTTTTAAAAAGATGGATGTTTGGCCTGCATGTACAAATGTATACTGTGTGTGGTCCTGATACTCAGGGAGGCTAGAAGAGGTCTTTAGATTCCCTAGAACTAGAATTATTGATGGTTCTGAAAGGGTGTGTGGATACTGGGACTTGACCTCGGGTCCTCAGGAAAAGCAGTGTGCACCCATTAACACTGAGCTATCTCTCCAGTCCTGATTTAAAATTTCAATGCATAGATACACACACACACACACACACACACACACACACACACACACCTGTACATGATACTTATATGGTTCTAGCGTAAACTTCTGGTTCTTTTCTGGAAGTTTCCATATGTCTTCTGAAATTTCTCACTTCTTTGCCCGTTCCACACAACCTCTCCTGAAGTTTCTTCAACATATTTTAAAGTTCTCTTTATGTTATTCTGAAAATCCAAGTCTTGTGCTTCTCTTCAGCATGTGTCATGTTTTCCATCTCATTACGTTCGTGGTCATTATTTATTGTGTAGAGATTTTGTGTTGTGGTTTTACATTTTACGTTGTTTCTTTTGTTAGCAGTTGCTTAGGTGGCTGATGGGTTATGACCTCTTAAGTGCTTGCTTTTGCTCTCTTTGGATGGACAGGTCTCTTTGGGGGCTGGCCTTAAATATCAGAGTAAACTCCTTGGTTCTGAGATGTGTTCTGTTTCTAAGGTATGGTCTTCTGGATCTGTGTTTAAAACTTGAAGTTGCATCTTCAGTTTATCTAACCTGGGACTCAAGGTGGTAGCAGCTGCCATCCCTTCTTGACTATTTCACCTTCTAACTCATGCTTCTCTCTCCCACTCTCTGAAGTCAGCGGAACATTTGAAGGAGTGTAAGTACAGGTTTTGAGGTTTACACCTCACATGATCCCCTCATTTCCAGAAATTTCTTTTTGTTTTCCCAACCTTCTAAAAGCAGCAGGCTCTGTCATCTGATTCAAGAAAGATATTTTGGCACCTAGATTGAATTCTAAATGTTCCCATCCATGTGCATTGTGAAACTCATAGAAACGTGTTGTATGATTTATTTGTTAAGACACATTATACAAATTCATATTTTACCAGCTATGGTTCTCTTCATTCAGGAGTTGACCCTTCCAGTTTCTGCCTGCTTTTGATTTTTCCCTATATACCTTTTTCAAGTAATTCAGCTTATATTTTACTATATTTGTCCAGAAGTTATAGTTACCTCCAGGTAGTTAGCCCAATAGAAATCATTATTAGGACTAAAGATACTAACCCGTTATCCCTCTATAATAACACTAGAATTGAAAACTTCGTTTTATTAATTAAAGTTCGGTATGTTCTTCTTTTCTGAAGAATGCCAGCTCAATGTATTTGGCTCACTGTAAATGAATTTGACTTATTTATAAATGGATTGATTCAAGTGCAAAATGGCAGGTTTCTTTTTGAGTTTGTTCATCGAGTACTTTACCTAAAGTGACATGGAGTCTGCTGGAGTCACTGTTACTGTCCTAGTGTGGCTCTCAACATGCATGTGTTGGAAAATGAATTCCCAGTGTAAGAGTGCTAATAGGTGGGAGATGTGGGGGCTCCACCTTTGAAAGTGGCTTTAGCTGAGCTGCTATTCCTGGGGCCTGTAGAAACAGGCTTGTTTTCCTCTGCTAAGAACTGAGTTTCTCTCTTGGCCTCTGCTTTCCACAGTAGTTTCCATATGCAAACTATGGAGACTACAGCAGATGCCTGGTCTGTGGACTTGAATTTCGCAGCCTCTATAACTGGGGCAGAATAAGGTTTTTTTCTTTTTTTTTTTTTTCCATATGAATTTAACCTACTCAAGTCTTCTACACAAAGAATGTTAAGACAGGATCCTAGAAAAATGTTGAGTTATGTCTATTCTTACAGAGTGAATCTGATATACATGTCTATGAGATTCTTGTATTAGAAGTTAATTTTGAAGTTTTTTTGTGGGGGGGAGGAGAGACATTTTTTTAAAAAGTCATTTATTTGAAAAAAATTCATGCAATATATTTTGACCACATTCTTTTCCCTCCCCTAACTCTTCCCAAATCCTCCTCCTACTTCTCTACTTTGTGTCCCCTTTTCCCTTATAAAGGAAGAAAAACAATAATAATAATGCAAAAAAGAGAAAAGAAAATAAAAATGGACAAGCTGAAAAGAAAGGCCATTAAGATGGTAAATACCAAAGCAAAAGTCATGCAAACACAAAAACTATGGAGTCTGTTTTGTTCTGGCCAATTACTGGGCATAAGGCCTACCCTGATGAGTAGTTAATATTCCCAGTTATACTCCACTGGAGAAAAATAATTTTCTTTTTCTAGTAAGTATCAATTACAAATAGCTTCTTTAGCAGTGGGACTTTTTTTCCACTTTTTTTTTCCTCCAAGCTGGGGATTTTGTCTGGCTTTGGTCTAGGTCATGTATGATCTTTTTAATCTCCTTTCTACATAGTTCCCTAAGTCTTGGAAGGAGCGTTTCAATAAATATGTCTCATTGAGAACTGAGTGCTCTAACGTCTCTCACTGTCTGCACACTGTCTGATTGTGGACCTCTGTTCTAAAAACCATGTACTGCAAGAAGCAGCTTTGCTGATGAGGACTCGTGATGCTCTGACCTATGAGTATAGCAGCACACATGAGGAGTTGTTTTATTGCCATGTTCCTTTAGCAGAATAATAGTATGTTCTCCCTTACTTACTTCCCTTATAGTAAGGGTCCATAATGCATCTAGGATCAGGTTCTTGACCACATTAGCAGTGTCAGGTAAAGGTTCCATCTCACAGAACGGGTCTTAAATCCATCTTAAAAGTGGTTGGCTACTCTCATAACACCTGTGCCACTGTTACATCAGCATATCTTATGGGTAGAGTTTTTTGGTAGGCCACAGAGTTTGTAGATGTGTAATACTGATTACCTTTCTCCTCCAGTGGTGTACTAGTACCTTCTAGAACCACGGACACTAGTCAGTGGGGGTGAAGCTTCTAGTTAGGCACCAGCTTGATTTCTCCAAGTTTGACAATATAAAGAAGTTGTGTCTTCAGCAATATGGTCTTACCATCAGGTTATGAAGAATAATCAATAGTCTTAGCAAAAGCCCGTGTAGGGAGTCTGTGTGGCCTCTTTGTCCAATAACTCAGTAAGTTGTAACCTATTCCTGATAGTGAAGGTTTTATTTGGTGGTATAAGATGTCTGGATGGGATATTATCTCCCTGGTATGCGGTGACTCCATTTACATTTCTTTCATATATGTATACAATTTAGGAAGCTTCTATTGTAGTAGGTTGCCATATATATATATATATATATATATATATATATATATATATTTTTTTTTTTTTTTTTTTTTTTTTTTTTTCAAGAGAGGGTTTCTCTGTGTAGCCCTGGCTGGCCTCGAACTCAGAAATCTGCCTGCCTCTGCCTCCAAAGTGCTGGGATTACAGGTGTGTGCCACCATGCCCAACTGCCATATGTTTTTTTTTTTTTAAGGTCCTTTAGTGTTAGTTGTCCCTCTCCATATTTCCTCCTTTATCCTGCCTTCCCATTCCCTTCCCTCATTTAACCCTCCTATTCTAGTTTTCCTCTTTATTTCTCTGTAACACTGTACTCTATTTCCCATCTTTAAAAGGTCCCTACCTCCCCACTGGTTCTTTAGTAGTTACCTAACCTATGTAGTTATTTATGTTGGAACAGAGATGTCTAATGCTTAAAGGCTAATATTCACATATAAGAAAAAAACGGAATACTTGTCTTTTGGGTCTAGGTTACCTCACTCTGGATGACTTCTCCTGTAGTAAAAGGATGGCCTCTTACTACAAATTTCCTTTCCCTTGAGAGCTGAATAATGTCCCACTGAATATATCTACAGTAGTTTCATTATTTAATCATCATTGGATGGGTACCTAGAAGTTTTTGATTTCTGGTCATTATAAATAAAGCCTCAATAGACATGGAGGAGCAAACATTTCTGTAGTCGGACCCAGCATCCTTTGCGTATATGCACGAGGGTGGCAGAGCTGGATCTTGTGTTAGATCAAGTTCTATCCCTTTTTTAAGAACTTCCACACGAATTCCCATAGGGGCTGCAGGAGTTTGCACTCCCACCAGTAATGAGTACGTGTTGCCCTTCCCTACATTCCTGCTAGCACGTGCTGTCATCTATTTTACAGTTCTGACTGGGGTAAGATGAAATCTCAAAGTAGTTTTAATTTGCATTTCCCTGATGACTAAGGATGTTGCACATTTTTTAAAAAAAGGGTTCCTCAACCACTGTGTTTCATCTTTTGAGAACTCTCTATTTAGTACTCTGCCCCATTTTTAAATTGGGTTGTTTCCTTGATGTTCAGGGGGTTTTGTTGTTGTTCTTTGGGTTTGTTTTTGTTTGTTTTATTTTTTAGTTCTTTATGTAGTTTAGATACTAATCCTCAATCAAGTTATTGGCAGAGATATTTTTCTGCATTCTGTAGCTGCTACTTTACTCAACTGAGTCTGTCCTTTGGTACACAGAGAAGCTTTTCAATTTCTTCTACATGTAGCCATCCAGTGTGGTCAGCACCAGCTCTCTCTACTTCAGTGTGAATTTTGGTCTTCTTTGTAAAAATAAACAGACAAACAAACAGGTGCCCATGGGTGTGTGTATTTATGTCTAGGTCTATTTACTATATTGATCAATATGTCTGTTCTTATGCAAATGCTGTTTTTATTACTGTGTCACTGCAGTATGACTTGAAATCTGGGATGATAATACCTCCAGCAGTTTTTTTCTTTAAAAACTAATATTTAGGATTGTTTTAGCTGTCCTGGAATTTTTCACTTCCATATGAAGTTCAAAAACGTATTTCTAAATTACTGTGAAGAATTGTTGAGATTTTGATGGGTATAATGTTGAACCTGAAAGTTGATTTTTGGTATGATGGCCATTTTTACAATATTGGTCCTACTTATCTATACATGTGAGAGATCTTTCCATTTTCTGGTGTCTTCTTTAATTTTCTTCAGTGTCATAAAGTTTTCATTACACAAATCTTTCACTTACTTGGTTAAAGGTTTCCCAAGATATTTTATCGTGTGAGATTGTTTTTTCCTTTGAGGTACTGTGAAAAGTATTGTTTCTCTGATTTCTTTTTCAGTCTTTTGTCATCTGTGTATAGTAATGCTACTAACTTTTGTGTGTTAATTTTGTATCCTGCTACTTTGCTGAAGGTGTTTATCAGCTGTACAACTTTCCCAATGAAGTCTTTATGGTCTTTAATATATAAAATCCCATTATTCGCATGTAAACCCACTTAAACGACTTTCTTCCTATGTGTATCCACTTGATGTCCTTGGTTGTCTTATCGCTGTAGCTCAGACTCAAGTGCCGTGTTGAATAAACATGGAGAGAATGGACAAGTGGTCTTATTGCTGATTTTAGTGGAAATGCTTTGAGTTTTTCTTTGGATGGTGTTGTCTGTGGTTTTCTGTACATTGCCTTTATTACATTGAACTAGGACCCTGTGTGGGAGACATTCTTAAGGTTCAAGGGAGAAAAGGAGAGAGAGTTGGGTCAGGGGTTGACAGCAGTGAGTCTCCCATATTATGCTCTGTGGAAAGGGGTTACAGATCAGGTGCACCAGCTTTCCTTACTGTATGCCCACAGGAACAAACATTTTATAAATCCTTATTCAAAGTCACAACAGAACATGGTATTCCTTGATCTGTCAATGAGAACAGGGTGAATTCTTCAAAACTCCCACTGTTCTAGTTCTAATTTTGCCGGGATTCAAGTAGCGTATCTTAAGATAATTCCCAAGCCATGAAATGAGAGATGGCTCTCATCAGGTGCAGCTAGCTCTGAGTTAGAAAAGGGGAGCCTGAGACAGTATTACTAAGGAACTCAGTGCTGGGCCTGGCTAAGGCAATGCCCTGAACTGGGATCCTTTGTGCTCCTAGTCCAGGTCTCTTGAGGCTGAGTTTATCAACCATTCCTTCCTGTGTGTTCTTCCTTTTTTAAAAATACATTTTGCTGCCCCAGTGAGAACCTAGTCCCTGATCCACTATCCCAACTGTCACTGAGCTTCATTAACAAAAGAAAAGCAACTTAACTGTCATTTAGTTTATATATCTGAAAAAAAAATCCATTTTTCCTTATTTTATATTTTCTTTCTCCCTCCCTTCTCTTCTCTTTCTCTTTCTTTCTTCTTCCCTTCTCCTCCCTTCTCCTCCCTCACCCTCCCTCCCTCCCTCCCTCCCTCCCTCCCTTCTTTCTTTCTTCATTTCTTTCTTTCCTTACTCTAGTCCAGGATGACTACAAACTCACGGTATTAAGTTTTCAGAACACAGGGCTTACATAAACAAGTACCACCAAACCTGAACTTTCCTGTACTTTCCCCACAACCTTAAGTCTGCATCCCAGTTCACAAACTGTCAAGTTTAGAAGGAGGGCTATTCCAAATAAGATGACAGAGGGAGTCCTGACACCTGTCTTCCCACTGGTACAGGCACCTCTATTTCTAGGCAGTAACAACGCAAGAACACCCACAGTTCTAAATTTCTGGCCCAAACTCTCTTGGGAATCTTTCCCACCCATCTGCAGTTCTTCTCAGCTTTGGTGTGGGTTTTCATCCTATCTGAGATTCATGTAAGTGTGTCAGACTGGCACCTGAAGGCTGTCACAGATGATGCCCATACTCAAGGGAAGTCTTGTTTCCCGTCTGCGACACCTTTCTTTTCGCCTGTAACGTAATACCCACAGGGAGAATTATCTGTGAATTTGTCATGAAAGGTAAAAGAAGAAACTCATATTTTCTTGTCCACCTGGCAAATCATTCTTGAATTTCTCCTGGTTGCTGTGCCACACAAGGCAAGTTGTTGGTCAGGACCTCTGCCCTAGAGCTCACAAGGAATGAAATGTCCGCCTTCCTGATGAGAAGATTTTTCCTGTCCTTGAAGTTCATGTATCTTTGGTTGGTTGGTGAGGAGGATTGCTGGGGACACACCTGTGCCTCTCCCTAGGGATTGGAGCATGGTGATTCTGCTCTACCCTTCCACACTGTGTTCTCACACTCTACCTGGGAGTTTTTCTGTGAACATCTGAAAGACCGAGTTGGAGAACCCAGAACTAAACTCAGCAATGTATGCACTCTAGGTTGACTTCGAAAGCTCAAATGATTATGTCAAGTCACTCCCAACCTCCATTATGGTTGAACATCATCAGTTCAGATGAGAGGATAAAGAAAATTCAAGAGAGGATGAAGCTGCCCTAAGGGAAGTGGCCAGTTTGTAGTGCAACCAGGGCAGGCTTTCCTGTCTCCTGTGTCTTCAGTTTCAAGTCACATTGGTGACTCTCTTCAGCATCTTCATCCTGCCTGCTTGGTCCTCACAGTCAAACAAACTGACCAGCCTCTGAATTCCTAGTATAATGCGTGTCTCTAGCTTCTTATGCAAAGGCCAAATGTCCCTGGAAATAGAAATATGTCCTCATTCTCACATACCACCCTGGCATGCCAGCCTACCCTTGATCCAGGCTAGGAACCCCCCAAAGGGAAATGAGAGACTGGGGGGGGGGCAACCAGGGCCCAAAATGTGGAGCAGAATAGCTGGGCTCAGTGCTTTGGTTTCTCAGGCTGAAGGGGCAGCAGGGGATTGGCAGGTGGAACTGCAGGCCAAGCTGCAGAAACAGGACAGTGCCAATACTTTTCTAGGACTGTAACTGATAAACTGGGACATCCACAATATTTCCTAAGCAAACTAGGTTACCCTCCCCGCTGCTGCAGCTACCCGAGGGCATTGGGCAGCTGGGTGACCCAGAAATGGTCATCTTCTTGTCCAGCTCCATCTGGAATTCTAGCCCCCAATCCCCTGGTACTGACAGCTCTAGGTGGAAGGAAGCTTGACAACATCAAATGGAATCAAGTCCATTCTTATTTCAGGAAGCTCATCCCAAACAATAAAGAGGGAGAGGCATAGGCTGTCCTTAAAAAAAAAAAAAAGGCAGAATTAGGAAGTAAAGTAGCAATAAATCTTCCCCCATGACTTTGTTTTATAGTCCAGAGAAACACAGTGATTGTAGAAAAGTGTGCCATGTTGAAGAAAAAAAAAAAAAAAAAAAAAAAAAAGCCTTGAAATCAAGAGACATCGATTTGGGTCACTAAACTTGGAGAAATTACTTCCTCTCTGGACCTGACTTTCTCAGTGGGACAATGAATGGATTGGCTTAGATGGTCTCTGAGTCTCCTTTGTGCCCTGAATGCCTAGCTTTATACGTGATGTCTAGTTAGCGCTGCTAAGAACAATGAGAAGCACAGCCACCATCTTAGGATGCTCTGTCCCTCTTTCATACCTGAGTGCCTGCCTGGCGACCCTGTGTTTTCGAGATCCTACCAAGTATTGAGCGTTCCGGACTCAACAGCTCTGCCTTCTCCCTTTCCCCTGAGCCGTGTCCTCACATGAGTTCACTCTTACTCCCAGACCTTTGAGTCCTCGTTTGTGTAAAGGGTAATAGTGTGCTCTCTAAACTCCTAGTGAATTAGACCAGAAGGCAGAGCCCACAGTGAGAGAATATTATGGTTAATCCCCAACAGAGCCATTTTGGGGTTGGTGGTGGTAGGACTAAGCGTACTTACTTGAGACTGACCTGCTGACTTCTGTAGTCTGTCTGTGGATATAGTTTGGCTCTGTATGGGAAAGGTGCCCAGAGTACTAGTTCAGCTAGTGCCTATTGGGTGCATAAGGAACTCCAGGTATTCAAATCTCTGTGTGAAATAATTGAACAGCACTCTGCTCACCTTGGAGGCTTGCCCTGAATACCCATTGCTAAGAATGCATCAGGAAGGCCTTTCTTCAAGGGCCAACCTTTCAGCTCCCAGCATTCCTGAAGGAGCCTTCTCTGAGAGGAAAACTGTCTTTGTCTTATCCCCAGCCCTCATGTCTCCAGCAAGGCAAGAAGACTATAAAGACACAATCCAGGGCAATGGCGTGTCTAAGTGTATGTGTATGTCTTGCTTCAACATATGGTCTTGTTTTGTAGTTCAGGCTAGCCTGGAATTTTTGATCTTCCAGGCTCAACATCCTTAATGCTGGGATTACAAGTAGCAAATCAGATGTACAAAGACATCTTGCCATAAAAGCTTCAACCTTATTTCTTATCCCCAAATGTTAAGTTTATTAGAATCCGTTCACAATTGTGTCCTGGCCACAGAACTCCGCTCATCTTAAGTTTCTGGATGGAAATAAGTGGTGGCCTGGTGTTGAAATGCACCTAAACCCTCTGTGGAGGCCATGTAACAGGGAACTGTTCACATACATAGTTTTGAACACAGACTTGTTAGCCTTGCCATTATTGGGATGGGATACCAGATATTAATGATTAAATTATTTAGGCTTATTTATTTTATGTGTGTAAGTATTTTACCTGTATGAATGTTTGTATACCATGTGTATGTCTAGGGCCCACAGAGGTCAGAAAAGCATTTCAGATCTCCTGGAGCTGGACTTATAAACAATTATGAGCAGTCCTGTGGGTGCTAGGAATTGAACCAGTGTTCTCTGCAAAGGCAGTTATTACTCTTAACCATGAAGCTAAGTCTCTATTTCTGACATGAACAGTTCAAAAGGGTGTGTTTTAACTCACAGTTTCAAAGGTTTAAGCCATGGGGAAGCAGAACATCATGAAAGCCACCTGCTTCATTGTGGTCAGGAGGCAGAGAAAGATGAAAAGACCTGGGGCTACCTTCAAGGGCAGCCCCCAACACCTCTGTGTCCTGCTTCCAGCTAGGTCCTACCTCCCAAATTTATACTACCTTCCCAATTCCCACCATCATTTGGTTGGTACCAAACTTTTCAACACACGAGACTGTGGGTGACAGTTCACACTAACCTATAGAATAGACGATTCTAAAAGCTGAATGATTGAAACATGGGCTATAAGGCAAAAACCAGAATAAGACTTGTCTTCCTTTTGCATCCATTCAAGACAAGAGGAATTGTTACCCTGGCATGTGCCAGGAGCACACACTAGCCTGGAACAGCATACTGTACCATGAATTAGTGAAGTTTGAAGAGTATGTCTCTTAGGGGTATATTTCTGCTCAACACTGGCCGGTAAGCTCCCCTTAAGAGATGATCAGTTTTTCCATCAGAGAATGAATGTGGGACCACAAATCTAGTTTGTGCTCTAACTGGATTCTTTTCTTTCTTCTTTTGGAGACAGGGTATCACTTTATGGCCAAGGCCAGTATCAACCTCACAGTCCTTCTGCCTCTGCCTCCTGCATACCCACGTACGGCAGTATGTCTATGTACGGCAGTATGTCTAGATATGGCTCTTCAAAGGAGAGCGGATGTTTCAGTTTACTGTTTTGGTGAGATCTTTGTCAGTTTGGGGCACTGATCAATCCAGTATTGGTCTAGAGACAGGGAAGAAAGTGGTATAACCAGGGACAAATGTGTACTACTTAAAAGGAAGAGGAGCATCAAGAGAGGGAGGAGAAGGGGAGGGAAGGTAGTGGAGGTTAAGTATGTGCAAAAGTTCTTTTTTTTTATTCCATAAGCAACACATGCACATCGAATTTTAATAGGTTCAAAAATATATGTAGACCCCGTTAAGAATAAATTCACTCTTTTGTTGGTGATACATAGCTTATTCCTCTGTCCATGACTAATTATACAACCCCAGTCTGGTCTTCTAACCACTTCTATGTCTTAGTTTTTTTCAGTTTCCAAGTGAAGGTAATGAACTGTGTTGAGGGGCTGATGACCAACAAAGGATGTGAGGGCATGTTGGTGTGGCATGGTGTTCCAGACTTTAACCATATTTATGCAGGCTCCCCCCCCCCCCATCTTTGATCTTGCAGAACCATGTTACAGCATTGTTTCTCCTGTGAGGAGGTAGGAAGGACACAGCTCTGAGGCTAGACTTGAAAGGATCCAGAACCCAGATAGCAGCATAGTCCCGGGCTTGACCAACACACAAATGCCTTGCTTCTTCATCTCAAAATGGGAATGAAAACTCATGCATATTTCTTGAGGAGTTAGAAAGGTACTGTATCAGAAGTGCTTAGGAGGTACCTGGAATATAGTAACCACTCAGGAGAGAGAGAGAGAGAGAGAGAGAGAGAGAGAGAGAGA
>NC_034603.1:34320592-34332212 GCF_900095145.1 Mus pahari | reverse complement strand
AGGAGGGGGACAGGGAGGGGGTGAGGATGAGGATGAGGAGAGGGAGGGGAAGAGGGGGAGGATGGGGAAGGGGAGAGACTGTTTGTGTAAAAATCATGAAACAGGTAACAAGAATCCTTTGACAAAAACTTCAATAAAAATCATGAATGATAAAACAAGCAAGTTTCTCTCAGAGAGTTCGTTTTTGAAGAAGAGCCAACATACAGATGAAAAATCAATATGGGGAGAAAAGGGAGAGAAACATGTAGTGGACAAGACGAAGACCCCAGGAGTGGGCAGCAGGAATTGTAGGGAGAGCGATCCTCCACAGAGCCCTCACTGAAAAGAGGGGAGCATCCTCCACAATCCTGGCCAGTGTCCCTGGCAAAGTGAATGCAAAGGCTTCCTTCCCCCTGCTCAGTTGTGTTCTTGCTAAGAATAGCGATTATAATGGCAACAAGGAGAATTTAAACCATGGCTTAATAGAGTGCTTGAGAGTTTGTTTTGTTTTAAGGACGCAGGCTAGGCATGCTCTCTCTCCTCCCATACCTTACTGTACTGGGCATGTGTTTTAAATCAGTGTGGATTGTATTCAAAGGGGGAACATAGAAAAGAGGACAGGGCTCTCACTTTAAATGTTATCTGACTAGCAAGTAGTTGCTGGTGTAGCCTCTTCAGAAGTCTTATCAATGAACCCAAGCAGCTCCAATGCAGTAACATTGTCCATGGCCCACAGATCATTTCCTGTGAGTCAGTCAGCTCTCCGAAACTTTGGGGCTATTTCACTCCAATGCTGACTCAACTGGATTTCAAAAACTACAAATCGGCATCTGGTCTGTGGAGTTAATGTGTGCAGGGGCATCCATCTCTGTTGTCTAAGTGACTAGCCCTTGAGAGGCAACTCAGTTTCTAGTCTAAGTGACATCCTTTTTCGCCCATCCTGCTTCTCGTCTGCTAAGTGTAGAGAGTAGGAAAGGGTGAGGGCAGAGAGATGAGTGGCGGCACAGGGCATACACTCACATACAAAGTTTTCACTCAGAAAAATGCTAGGAAGGGTCCTGAGAACGCATACGCTGGCTACGATGCTTCTTACCTGTTTTCGTTAAGAGATCGAAGTGACCCGTTCAGTGGAAACAGGAGAAAACCCTTACCGTGCTCCAGCACAGTCAGAAAGTCTGCTGTATAGAGGTTAGCTGTTGTAGGACAGAGAAAAACCAACCCAACTCATTAGGAAGATAACGCAGTCACACCTATTGTAGACAGTGTGTCCAGGCACAGTTGGATGGGTTACTTAGTGATCAAGGTGTAAATCTGTGCAGCTATCTACACGGACCAGAGACTGCTATCCGAGGCTTCCAGGGTGTTTCTCTCTGGCTATGGCTCTGCCTCTCTGATCCTCTCCCTTCACCTCCATCTCTGGTCTCATTATCTTGCTCAAGCCACCAGAGGTATGTGGCCTCTGTCCAGTACCACCTGTCTTATATGTTCCCTACTGCTCAATAGGCCCAAGGAAAAGTTTCCCTTTTGTTGTATTGCCAACAAGTATTCCGAGATTGTGGCTGATCTGGCCAAGAACTACACCAGCATCGGGAGATGGGATAATCTTATTGGTCAGACTACAGTCCTCCAGTTGTCACCCAAGAGCTCCAGAGTGGAGGAAACACCCCTTCTGAACCAAGTGCAATAAGCAGTATTGCTGTGAATAGGGTCTGACGGGATCCCCTAAAATTAAGACTCAAGGTGGGGGTGGGTGGGGGAAGCTTCATCCTTCCACCTGGGCTACACTAGATGCCAGTGGGAATGGGGAGGACTGGCATCTACTAATATTCAGGCAGTGGCCAGGGTAGCTCACTGGGACTCTCTCCTGCCCTTCTGAGAGTGATGTTTTTGAGGTAAGGGGGGGAGATCTGAGGTGAGAAAGACAATGAAAGAGATAAAATTAGAGGTGTTCTTTAAGAAAGTTTCTTAGAGGATTCGTGCTCAAAAGCACAAAGCACAGATCACCCTCCCTGCTTCTCCAAATGAAGGAAGGTCTTCATTATAGGCACAAACATAGAGAGGAGAGCCCCACCTCCTTACATGGGCATGGTGGAATAAACTTGTCATCCTGGAAGTATGTAAAGGGACACAGAGACCAGATGATTGGTGTTGAGTTCAAGGCCAGCCTGGACTATAGAGGCATAAGACCTGGTCTCCAAAGAACTGGGAGAAAGTTCTCAATGCACAAAGATAAAACCCAGAAAACACCCCATCATTGAAAATAGCTGAAAGTTGTTTCATATTGAGTAATGATTTCAGGCTGTGTGACGGGGCCGGGATATGGTCTGCCGCTTTTGACAGCTTTCAGGTCGGAGCACAAACTCTACATGCAGACAACAGGAAAGTCATCCCTAGGGAAGTCTAGTTTTGGAAGATAACACATTGGAATTCCTGTGCAGTCCAGAGATGTGTGAAGTTAGGAAAGGAGGAGATGTTTTGCTAACAGACCTAACTGGCAGTCTCTGAGGTGGGTGTCAGAAGCCCCACCATCAAATCCCATGTGATCCCCGCCCCTCACTGGGCTGAACTGACCACCCCATGGGCCTCGAAATGGCTCTGCGTCCCACGGTATCTGCAGGAAGCCTACCAGGCTGAGATTGTCTAGTTCCTTATTATCCGTCATTATCGGGCTGACTCTCTAATTGAACATAAGCTATTCCTTTGCAAAGCTGCTTCTCTCGGAAACCGCCGGCCAGAAGATGACAGAACCCGCCGCAGCCCTCTCTTTGAACTGGCTTGCTGTCGACTGGGCCTTGCAAAATGCTTCCTGCAAGTTATCTCAGGTGGATTTCACCATAGAGTTTGCAAGACCAATTAAGTAGGATTTACAATGACATTTAAAGTAAGAAAGGCAGAGCCCGCTTTCTTTGTTCTTGAAAAGTGGGTCTATGGGTGATTCCCTCTTTGCAGCTTTCTATCTATTCCTACTTTTAATGACTATGCACTTTATTACTTTTTTTAAATAAAAAGAAACAATGCACAGTTAAAATAGAAAAGATGGCATGCATTAAGCTGTACACGGATCACAGCGTTCACATTCTCTCTGTTCTCGCCCTTCTCTGCTCAGGGTTACACCATTCACAGGCACACACTTCATTTGCTCTGGGTTTCTCTTTCCATTTCTCTGTCTCTTTCTCTCTTCTCTCCCTTCTCCTCCCTCTCTCTCTCCTCACTTCCTTGTTCCCATCTCTCCCCACTCAGCTGTGTCTCTCCCAGAGACACCCAGTCTTGTCATCCCTCAGCCTCTTCCTGACCCAGCTCCAGACCCAGACACAAGTCTCGGTGGCTACTTCTCTGACTCTGTGTCTTTCATTCACAGACACCCTCGCTGTCAGTCAGCCCTCAGTCTCCTGCTTTCTCATCCCTGGTTTCCCATCCATCTTCCCAGCTTCCCTCCTGCCTCCCCCTTCTGCCTCCTCCTGCTTCTCCCTTGCAAAGCACACACTCCCGATGATGAGTTGTGCACACTTACAACCACAGGAGTTATGGATTCAATTATCTAAACTCTGCCGCCCTCCCCCCATGTTGCTTGAAAAGTGAGGACAAGTGAGCCTCCTAATTAAAACGTTACCCGTCTCATTGGAGCAAACAGACAGTAGCACGGAGCTGGGAAACAAAATGGAAAGGCAAGAGCCCATCTACCTTCCCTTAGCCAGACGAGTCATCCGTGGCCTCTCTCTGCTTTTATACCAGCTCTCTGCCACTCTGGGCATAGCATAGACTGGGGACAATTTGCTTTTTGTCTATCCCTCTGGGTAAAATGATAAATTCTTTGTCTGGACACTTTGGAATAAGCATGGACTGAATCAGGGCTCGGCTGCCATCCATGGACTCCCCAAACTTTTGAAAAAGCTCCTTTGTTAGTTGTCAGCTGAAAAACAAACACATCCCTGGCACCTCCTACTTCCCATGATGCAGAGTGGATGTGGGCCATATTTGATTTGCCACCCTCACTCTTGGTTGAGCTTGCTCTCCTTGTTGGATGAGACAGATGCAGCTCCCTGGGAACTGGCTGGCCGTGAGCTCCTCCCAGTTTACAAGATGAAGCAGAAGTGGCTAGGCTACACACGGAGCTAAAAAATACCCCCACATTACCGGATCAGTTACCAGCGCACTCCTAATATTTTGGAAAAACTATGAATAAGTTAATGGTGGGACTTGAGAGAGCTGCCCATCACATGCCCTTCCATGGGAAGTATTTTCAGTCTCTGGCTCCAAAACTCATAGGAAGTTTTAGTGCTGCTGTCCTTGAGTGGTAGAACCCTCACACCATTAGAGCTACCCATGCTCAGAAGAACTGAAGGGAAGAGAGACACCCTCACTGATCAGTAGGATCAGCATGTAGACATCTTCAGGAGATGGGTTGCTTCCTAGTGTACCACATTTATGCCATGTGATGAATACATAGTCGAAAGTCTCCTTTGTAGGGTGTTCAAAAAAAAAAAAAAAAAAAAAACAGGGACTGGTTTTGCAATATAAGGGATGTTTATGCCTCAGTCTTTGATGCTCAGAATGTGAGAATGAATGAGTTCTTTTAGACCATATATAGAGCAGACCCGTGAAAGCCCAGGGGTTGGTGGGTAAGGCACAAAAAGAAATAGGTATTTGGTCTTTGTCCTTGGTTCATGACATAGAGATCCTAAAATCTGCCATTTCATGACTGACAGGAATATTGCGTGTTCTACAATTTGGTCTCTGTTCTTGCTTCCTGACCCAGAATTAACTCCTTCAGAATGTCCTGCGCGGTCAGGGCATTTCTTGTTCTGGTGAAATAACTGTTGGTGAGCTTCTAGAGAACCCCAGCAGGAGGAGAGTCCTCAGGAAGAACAAGCCTGATCTGCACCCTGGAGTCTTCAGCTACCGCCCTCCCCTCCAGGGATAGATTGAGAATTGAGTCGGCAATCTGTCTTCACACCTGAGAAGACCTCTTTAAACCCTTGCCCTGTGGGGCTTGGAGAGCTTCTGGCTGGGAACACACAGAAGTGTTGGGGGGAGGGACCCACACCCCAGCCCCCACCTTGTCCAGTACATCTCTCCATCTGGCTGTTCCTGAGGACTGTCCTTCATAACAAACTGACACATTTAGTAAAAAGCATTCCTGAGTTCAGTAAGCCATTCTAGAAAATCACTGAGCCTGCAGAGGGGTCCTTTGGGAATACCCCATTTATAGCGAAGTCAAAATTAGAGGAGCCTGAAACTTGAAACTGGAGTCTCAAAAAGGGAGCTATCCTGTGGGATTGGGGTTTTAAGCTGTGAGGTTTGCCCTAACTCTGGTCCATTAATATAAGAACTGAATTGGATTGTTAAAAATCCACTTGGTGCCTAGAGAGTTGAAAAAATGTTAATCTCTCTATTTCTCTCTGTTTTTCTCTCTCTCTCTCTCTCTCTCTCTCTCTCTCTCTCTCTCTCTCTCTCTCTCACACACACACACACTCACACAGAGAGAGAGAGAGAGAGAGAGAGAGAGACAGAGTGAGAGTAGGTAGATAAATTGATAGATAGATAGATAGATAGATAGATAGATAGATAGATGTAATAATTTTTTTTTTTTTGAGTGTGGGTAAAAATATCAGATCCTGGGACCTGAAACTCTGTTGTTTTGGTCTCACAATGTGTTCACTCTCCCTAATCTTGACACTGTAAGATCTTGTAGCAATACAGGGGCTGCAACCCAGCTTATTTGACTCTGTCTGCACTCCCAGGAGAGCAATGGTTTTAGGTTTAGGTTTCACGCCAAAGGCAAGCTGCTGTTCTAGCCAGGACAGCTTGTTCCTGAAGATGTAGGAGAGGGGCATGCGTGTGTGTGCTTGTGTGATAGAGGTACAGGGATACCTTCCTAGAAGCCCTAGGATCTTACAGCATCATTTCTGTCCCCAGTTCTCCCAGCAGATGATGATGAAATGCTGGCCTTTCCATGGCGGGCTACAGGATCCTTAAACACTCTGTGCACGTTGACAGGTGGCACTTTAATATCTCCTCTTAGACTGCAGGGAAGAGCCTGCCCTCAGCAACTCAGAAACAATGACAGTTTTATAACTCAGAGACGTAAGTATAAAGCTAGGGCTTTCTTCCCTTTTGCAAAACCCTATCTACCTTTGACCTTGGAGGTTGACTTTGGTCCTGGGATCTAACAGCTTTGTCCAGCTCTTTGCTAGAACACAGGCTGCATTGCACGTGTCAGTGCTCCCTCTGAGTACCAGCTGCATAATCTCTCTGACCAATGGATGCTGGTGAACAAGCGAGCTTGAGTGATGCTCAATGGATAGGCTCCTCCCTGGGATTGCACGGAACACTTGGTACTTAGAGCAGTGGAGCCTAGAACCTGTGTGCTGTAGTGCTCTCTGGGGCTGCAGGACTTTAAGGTAAGAAGAAAGCGGCAAAGTACAATGTTCATAAATCTTTTGATTCTTCTATCATGGAATCTTGTAGCAAGGACTTTGATTCTCAATGAACTACCTTCTAAGGCAGTGGTTTCCAACCTGTGGTCCAAAATATGGGTCTCATATCACATGTTAGACATTTACATTATGATTCATAACAGTAGGAAAATTACAGTTATGAAGTAGAAAAGGAATAATTTATGGTTGGGGGGGTCACAACAACATGAAGAACTGTATTAAAGTGTTGCAGCATTAGGAAGGTGGAGAACCATTGTTCTAAGGAACATGGCATGTTTCCCTGAAAGTTATCAGATGCCCAGGAGTTACAAACGAAGGAGAGAATGAGACCAAGTGGGTTCTTTCTCTGATGACACCATGCACCCACTTGGTCTGTGTATGACATACTATCTCTAAACTTACCCTTCAATATGTTGGCTTGGAAGTTCAAGTGACATCAGAAAATGACACCTTATGAAACTGTGGAGTGTCAGGTAATCCCACAGATACCTTATGGCCCTAACCTTACAAATGCTTGCTTCTCTAAACAATCTTTCTGTGAGTGTGGGATGAAGAGGGATGCTGAGAGCAAAACCAGGAACAGAAAGAGTCATTCTAGGAGAGGGTGAAGAGAGGGCACACATCTTCAAATGTAATGCTGATGTCACCAGCACAGCCTTGGATGAACCCTTCCCCAGAACCTTCTTTATTGGGCTCATAGAGCATGTCCTTCACTACCCCATTTGATACCCAGGTTAATCCACATTCATTCTAAACCCAGGATGCAGCTCTTCAACCTCACCTGCCTGGGGTTTGCAAAGGCTGACAAAAAAGATTTGGGGTAAATGGAGGAAGAAGCCACAATCCCCCTCCACCCCTCCAGCCACAAACACAGCCGTCCCCTGACCATCTCCAAGGAACATCATGCAATTAAAGGGCTGACAGTTGCCATCTGTCCTGTCCTTCCCCAGTTGCCCAGGGCACAAGGATTCAGAGCTGGCACATTGCGATACTCAACATTGCTCATGTCACCTCCGATTTTTTTTTTTCAGAAAGTCATTAAGCAGACCTGTGTGTGAGCTGCTTCAGTGTCTATAAAGCCCTCCAGGGCAGGCAGCACAGAGGTGGTGAGAACACACACCAGGATTCCTCTAGTTCAAGGTAGTCTCAGGCAGTACTAACTGAAACCATAAAGTCATACAAGGATGAACAGAAGGGAACTTAAGCCTCAAACAGACTTGTTTTCTTTGATTACTTTGATCTAATATGGACCCACACATCCTTCCTTAGGATCCCACAACTACAAAAGTTTTGGACATATCTTAGTTTAGATTTTCTCAAATATAGGGTCTAGGACGAGAGCTTGACTATAGGGAGTGTATTTTGGAATGCATCTGTGAAGCAGAAGTGAAGGAGTGAAATGTTTGACAGGATAGCAGGAAGAGCCCATCGAAGGCTATGTGGTTAAACTGTGAATTGCATCAGGAATCCAGCCCTTCTTGAGCCTCTTAGCAGCATACTGTAGCACCAGCCTTGAGGTTATGCCACTGGAGCTGCAATTAGCCACCTGTCCCCACCACCCTGAAGGATCGATTGCCTCTACTTCTGGCTTGCACCTTGGCTGAGACCTGGCATGTGACATACAGGATATGGGAAACGTATGACTTGCATAGAGCTGTGCATTGCAGCTTTGATGAGGTCATACTCAGGGAAGACATGATGTGATGGGTCATTTCCATCCATTAGCACCAGCTAGGGTTCCACCTAGGCCCAAAGAAGCAGGGGTCTCTTTCCTTTGAGAACCAGCTCATAAATTATCTCTCCCAGCATAGTTCTGGAATCCCCAAAGATCACTAGGTCTTTAGCACCAATGTAAAAGCCAAATGATACAGGATGAAACTATAATTCCAGCACCAAGGGCCCTGGCTTACTGACCAGGCAGAGTAACCAAAACTGCAAGGTCCAGTTTCAGTAAGTGTCTTCATCACTGTTCTAGTCTGTGAAGGTATACCATGACCAAGGCAACTCTTAGAAAAGAAAGCATTTAATTGCAGTCCTTGCTTACATCTTCAGAGGCTTAGTTCATTACCATCATGGCAGAGAGAATGTTAGCATGCAAGTGTGGTACTGGAGAAGTAGCTGAGAACTGTATGAACTATATCCTGGTATGCAAGGAGAGAGAGGAGGTGCACTGGCTGATACTAGGCCCGAGATAGGGTTTTGAGACCTCAAAGCCCACCTCCAGTGACACACTTCCTCCAATAAGGCCACACTACTCCAACAAGGCCAAATCTATATGAGCCTATGGGGACCACTCTTATTCAAACCATCACAGTAAGAGACCTTGTCTCAAAAAATAATGTGGAGAGTGATGAATGATGATACCAGATGTAGACATCTGGTCTTCACATATATGTACATAAAGGTGTACATATATTCTCACACATGTGTATGCACACACACGTACACGCGCGCGCGCGCACACACACACACACACACACACACACACACTATGGAACACTATGAATGTATGTGAATCGTATGCAATGTTGCTTACAATATTGAAAAAAAAACTAGCGATAATTTAAATATATAGTGAGAGAAGATTATTAAACTCTGAGGCCACTAAATTGCTTGTAGCTTATTAAAGATGCTATCACTGATGTGTATCTGTTGCCGTGAAGATATGTTTATAATATGCTAAGTGAAGTAAGCAAATTGAAAATCAGTGTGTATTTATGGTTATGATTTTTTTTTACTGGAATTATTTTAATATGAGTGAAAAGTTCAGGAACAATAAATCTCCAAATGCTTAAGTGGGAAGATTGAGTGTCTTACCCACCAGCACCCCGTTTTCAGTTTGTGATGCCTGGTGTTTTATACGAGGGCCACGTTCCCTTTGTGTGCACAGCAGTGCCCATGGACATCATTAGTCCTTTCCTTCTCTTTCTCATCTCTCCCAATAGAGTTGCGAGCAGTGAGTCTGCAGGGAGAAGTGAGGGGAGCCGAAGAGCTCTGCCGCTAGGACATGACAAAGCAGGTGGAAATATTTCCATTTCGGATATTTGATAACTAGAGTCAGACAGACAGACAGACAGACAGACAGACAGGGATAGAGAGATAGTTATTTGAGATAGATTAAGAGTGGGGTGAGAGAGGGTGGAAGGGAGGAGGGAAGGACACAACCCGAGCCTGTGGATATGGGATCCAGACTGACATGGTTTCGAGGGTCCAGAAAGTGGATAACCACACCTAACCTGCAGCTGAGACAAAAGTAAGGCAAGCTTGGAAAGTCAGAGGCACTCAGAGGTTAATGCTAAAGAAGAGCCCGGGATAACCCAGGAGGAAACAGGGGGACAAACAGTTAAAGGCTAATTGCTGTTCTAATTGTGGCAACCTAATTAAGGTGTGATGACCTTGGGTACCTGAGCTTCGCCTTCCTATAAGTGTTCCCTCAACCATTTTAAAAGCAGAGAGCTCATGAATTTTCTAGGTTCAGCAGCACACAACCTAGATAGGACCTTGGAAGCCATGAGATACTGAAGACAGGATCATGGTTGATGCTTGGCAAACAAATTGCAGGACCAGAACCAAGGGGAAAGAAAGCAAGCTTGGCCTTCTGAAGGAGTGGCTACATGCATACTGAGAAATATGTGGGATATTGGGGGATAATCTTCAGGCAGCTTAGTCCAGGAGCTTACTAGGCTGGTGTCTCCAGAATAATTTCTCTTCTAGAGAAATGATACCCCATTATATAAAATGCTCCTTAATGAGGCTATGATCATGAGTGGTGTTCTTGGGGCTGTGAACTATAATCATAGGCGCCATAGAGTGACCTCTGGAAGGTAAGCCTGAGCAACACTAGGACCCAGGCAGTCCCCCAAGGGTAGGGGATGACAAACAGGGTGGGTTGAGTCTAAGAAGGGGAGGATTGTACTGCTCTCTCCTTTAAAGCTCTGCTGATCAGCTACATCTGCAGAAGCGATGCTCACCAGCCAAGGTGCTGTCTGGAGACTTCTTTGAAGGCCCTTCATGGATTGGCAATTGGTGGATTATGACAGCTATACTACTGTGCCTTCCAAGGAAGACTTCACGAGGCAGCTTTCTGGCTGCGACACAGATCCTCCTGGTATTAGCAGCAAGGGTAAGGCACTTCCCAGAGAGCTCAGTGATGGTCGTAGCTTAGGCCCAGAATCTGCCCACAACTTGACCATGGTGGTCCTGTGGTATTAGCAGTAACAATGATGGTAACAATGACAGCCTTTACCTATGGATTTGCTCTTCCAGGAAGTCCTTCAAAGTCACTGCTGTCACTGTAAAGACATTATATACATGAGAAAATGGGGGCTATGCAGGCATGTGATAATTCAAAAAAATAACTTCAGGGAGGCTCAAAGCAGAGTATTTATCCTTAAGTATTTATCCCTGTCCCTTTGATCAGAGGTGGCTAAAGCTCCTTGCCCCAGATTTTCCTGTGTTGTAGAATGGTAGAGCCAATTCCAACAACTCGGCAGAGACCACCCCCCAGGGGCAGAAAGCATAGAGAAAAGAGCTTCTGAGGCAGCTCCTATGTGCATAGCCAGTTGTCACCATAACAACTGCACAGTCAGTTGTCACTGTAGCAATCGCCATGGTAAAAATGAAAGGCAGAGGGCATGAAATGGGCATCAACCATGAATGAATGGTAGATGGGAATGACACTATCTTTTTTATTCCCTTTCCCTTCCTGCCTAGAGTCTCAGCCAAGTAACTGGGAGACCCCACTCTATTAGACTAGAGCTCAAACTTGACCTTGCTTCAGAACTCCCTTGAGGGCCTATAACTACCTACGCCATGAAGCATCATTTCATACTTTCAGATAATTTAAATCTTGGTGGACCTGAGAAGTCTCCAGATAATGCCCCCAGACTGAGTCTGGAGATATCAGATGAATCCACTGGGTGTTGCCATGTGTCTCAAACTGATCAGAGTGTTTCGAGGTGAGGTCTTCCTTTTGTCTTTATCTGGGTCAGAACCAAGCCAGACTAGATGCCACTGTTTGGTGGTGTGATGGTTTGAATGAAAATGATCCCCATAGGTTCATATTTGAATGTTTGGTCTTCAGTTGGTGTAAGTAACTGGTGGGATTTGATGTTTCAAGTCTTCACCATTCCTTGTTAGTGCACTTTCTCCCTCCCTCTCCCTCTCCCTCTCCCTCTCCCTCTCCCTCTCCCTCTCCCTCTCCC
>NC_034603.1:34318936-34320030 GCF_900095145.1 Mus pahari | reverse complement strand
CCTCCCCTCCCCCTTCCCCCTCTCTCTGCCTCATGCTTATGAATCAGATGTAAGCTCTCAGCTATTGCTCAGCCAGCACTGTGATTGCCTGCCTGCCTGCTGCCATGCTCCCTGCTATGATAGTCATGGACTCAGCCTCTTAAACTATAAGCCTCATATGAACTCTTTCTTCTATAAGTTTCTTTGTTCATGGGGTTTACATAACAATACAAACCTAACCAAGGTGTAGTTAGTACCAGGGTATAGGCTATCGTTGTGATAGGTCTGACCATAGAGTTCTTTGGAGGAATGTGGGAGACTTTGGAATTTTCAATTGAGAAAGTGGTTAGAAACTTTAAGTGGAGCTTAATGTGCCATTCTAGAAAAAGCTTGGAAAACAGTAGTGGCAAGAGTTATGTGGACTGCCAAGACCCAGCTTAAGAGGTTTCAGAGGTAGACAAATTTAGCCACTAGGCTAGACACCATTTTTGTGATATTTTGGCAAGAAATGTATCTTGTTTTTGCCTTTGCTCTAAGTACCTAAGAACCTGAGGCTAAGTTGAAAAGTGTTGGACGAATTTTGTTGTCAGAAATTTCAAGACAACCTAGTATTGACTCTGTCACTTGGTTACTAATAAACATTCTTATGCAGATCTACATTCAGGAAGAGTAAGTGAGGCAAAAGAGAAGTTCACAATGTACAATTACATCAGGGGAGTAAAAGGTCACCAAGAAATTTAATGTTGGTGCCAAGGTTTATACTAAAAGAGATAAGGAAAGGTTTGGTGTGAAAGGAAATAAAGGGATTAGTGATTGGGATAAGAAAATGAAAAACTTTGGGGACATTTAAAGTTGGAATAAATGCATTGTGGCCTCAAGCCTTAAGAAATAGAATGTGATTAACTGAATGAGAATGGCCTCAATAATGTCATATATTTGGGCCATTTCCCCCAGTTGGTGGAACTGTTTGGGAAGGATTAAGAGGTGTGGCCTTCCTTGGAGCAGGTGTGCCATTAATGAGGGCCCTGGGGCTTTAAAAACAAATGTCATTTCCAGTTCTCTCTCTCTCTCTCTCTCTCTCTCTCTCTCTCTCTCTCTCTCTCTCTCTCTCTCTC
>NC_034603.1:34249778-34318680 GCF_900095145.1 Mus pahari | reverse complement strand
TCTCTCTCTCTCTCTCTCTCTCTCTCTCTCTCTCTCTCTCTCTCTCACACACACACACACACACACACACACACACACACACACCATGCTTGTAGATCAAATATGTTTTCAGCTACTGCTTAAGAACCATGCCTACCTGCCCAACTGCTTGCTGCCATGTTGATGCTTTCTGCATCATGATGATCATAGACTCTAACATCCCAATATTATTATTCCAGAATCAACTCTTTCTTCTATAAGTTGCCTTGATCATGGTGTCTTATCATGGCAATAGAAAACTAACAAAGGCAAGCGAGGATGTTACTAGGGTATATTAGAATAGAACAATAACAAATGGTGGCTGCACAGATGAATTCTAGTCCAATGTGGCACCCTTTATAGCTGAAACTGGTTCCACCCTGCGTCTAATTTTGTAGCGATGGTCAGAGTCCCCAGATGCTTTATTGGTCAGGTAGCCAGGTATGGGATCTAAAACAGAATGCTAGTTAGTAGGAAAGGATTGTTTGCTTGATAACACAATCTTCTTGTATGATTTAGTGGTCACTTCTACACATTTGGATTTTTTTTCCCCTTTAGATACAATGCATAATGCAGAGTTACTGAGCCCACTGAGTAACTGGGACATGCCTTGTTCTCCACAAACCAGTGGTCACAGGGAAGGTGGACAGCAGAAACTCATCTGAAGACAGAGGTTGGAGCTAGCACTAGAATTGGTGTTGTCTTATGAGGGAAAAATGGGGACCCACAGAGAAGAGATCTCAACATTAGCAGGTAGGAAGGATTAAAAACCAAGCATGAGAGATAAAGCAGGAGCAGGCAGATGATGGCCGTGAGAAGAACTAGGGAAACAGAGAAAGCATGGCGAGGTCAGTAAGTGAGCAACTTAGATGTCTCCCCGGCAGAGAGCAGTCTTCCTTCAGGTTTTCATGTGGTAAAGCTATTTGGCAACTTTATAGAGAGCACACTGCATTGCGCTTTACATATCATATTTATCAGGGAATCAAGTGTGTACCAGAACCCAGGCTATGCAGTCCACACTTCTTATCTTACCTTAGGAGGTAGATCTCTGTTTCCATCCCACATCTGAGAAATCACAATCATAGCAATGGTGATTAACTTGACTAAGCTCAAAGTAAATATCAGCTTCAAAGTTGGGATGAAAACCCAGTCTAACCCTAAAGAGAAAGAAGTAGGTGAACATCTGATGAAGGGAAGGCATCCTGGGACAGGCACCTGAGGAGTCTAGAACATTCCAGACCACAGAAATTGTCATTAGAAAGTTATGCTCACGAGTAAGACTGGCTACGCTTCCCCTCGGGACTCTGACTGGGTGCCACTGGAGAACACCAGGGCTGCCTTTGCCCCAAATCTCTTGGGATTTCCCCCCCACATTGTCTCCTCTACTCCACTTCCATGAAGCAACTTGACCTAGAAATAAAGACGCTTGAGGACAAAGAAGCCAAAAGCTCAGAGCTGGGCTGACAGTAAACAGGTTTTTGTTTTGTTTTGTTTTGTTTTGTTTTCAGACTGACAGAGCTAATTGGCGATCCATAACAGAATGTGAAAGTCTGCTTTGTTTACAGAATATAGTGGTTCCGTGAGGCATAATGGCACCGTCAGAAATGTGTCCTCCTGAATTAATGAGCCCCCTCTCCTCCACATGTTGATAGCGCATATGGAGATACAGCATTTAATTGGGCCCTGTTGCTTTGAAATTTGTGAAGGTCTAGTCAGGAGCTAGGCAGAAGCTGATCATCGCTCTTATTTGTAGGACTAGAAAAGAATTTGTTCATTATTTGCTTATGTAAACAAAGATAAGTGATTCTGTCTCCTCCAAACCATAACAGTTCTAGAGACCTAGTAATGGCCACATACCTGTAAGTCATGAGCATCCTGACTAGAAATAATATTTTAATTCTTTATTTGAATCTCATGTGGCCCCACCCAGCTGGCCTTAAACTCTTCGTCTTTTAGCTGCTATGGCTGATATTACACGCATCTGGCTGCTATGCCTGGCCCATATTTTGACTCTTACTAAAGCAGGATTCAATGACTTGGTGGAGAGTTGTTGGTAAAACGATACTTGGTATTCTCTGTGTTTAAAGTAATTACTTAACACAGAAATTTAAGTAGTATATAATCATAATTTCTTTAAAAATACTGCCATGATCTCCGGTGTGTCTCTTCATTTTCAATCTGAGCTGGTAAATTAAATTTTCTTCTTTTTATTCGGTGGTTCTCATCTGTGTCTGACTTCTCCCCTTCTTTCTTTTTCTCTTTTCTTTCGTTTTCAAGAGAAAAATAGCTTTCTTTTGAGCCTGTATTAAGCAGCCTACTCAATCTGTATATTTTAATGTGCAAGATCCTAAGTAGTAAAATGGAATATATATTTCATGTTTTATCAAGATTACTCATTTCCAAACCACATAATTATCTGATGAACAACTTATTCTTTACACTGATGCAAAGAGTTGAACCAACAGAAACAAATATCAGCACTGGCATTGGGGAACTTGGCCTTCATTTTTTTCTTCCCACTCATACAGCTCCGATTTCACTAATGCAAAAGAGCATAGGTGTAATTCCTACAGCTTGGAGCATCCATAAAGAAGAGACCTCTGGCTAGGGTATAATACACACGAATAGCTCTGTGTGGCACAAAAACCTCAGGCTTAGTTTTATGTCACACAATCAGATAGACACATCCATTTCCGTCTTACAAAGAAGTATAAAACCTTGGCTAGCCGTAACGTTCAAGTAGAGCTACTAGCCTGTCGGTTTGCCACTTCACCTCTCCGTCATATATCATCAGTGGAAGAGTGCACGACCTGATCACCTGTTGGCATCATATTATTGTGTTCATATCGTAGCTTTCCCTCTGGGTCAGAAGGAAGCTGTCTATCATCTGGTGACTCAAGCTCATAGCTTTTTAGGTTAACACCTCTAGACTCTGTGATTTCTGTTTGTTTTGAAGTACATGTACCAATGTAGGATTCTTGGTGTGTGAGTGTGTGTGTGTGTGTGTGTGTGTGTGTGTATCCCTGCATGCTTGCTTTACATAAAGTTCTCTGAGTAAGATTTTTGCTCCCAGCACACACAGTAGGAGTAACAGTAGCAGTTATTTCTTATATGGATTTTATGGCTCAATATTTGGAAGGAAAACTGTAAATGCCAGTGACTCAGCTTCTAGCCAGGCAGCCTAGGATAATGCTTAAGTCTTGTGCTAAGGGCAAGGGCTTTGTTTACAAAGATCCAGTGCTTTCCACATGTCTGCAGTATCCTCCCTGTCAGTCAGCATCAACTGTCTCCTTAGTCTGATAACTGTAGGAAAGGAAGGAAGGTTAAATAAAAAGAGTGGCTTGGGATGTAACTCAGTGGTGGAGTGTTCACCCAGAAAAGTAAGAGGTCCTACATTCAGATTCAAAAATTCAAACCAATGGGTTTGAGTCAGGCAGAAATCCAGTATATAGAGAGTCAATATGGCTGACCCTGCCTTAAAGCTCCTTGCACCAGGCCTTACAAACCAGGGACACAAAAGAGGGCTATGGAGACCCCTTGCCTGTGTCTAACTAACCATTGCCTTTATCATTTCTTCTGCTTTCCAGTATGGTGATAGGTTACTTACTTCCCAAACTAGTGTTCTCCTTTCTTTCTATTTTTCAGTGCCAGATGGAAATCTCTGTTTATCTCTGATTATCACATGTTCAGAAAGAAGTGCTAGGGTTAAGAGTGATGCTCAGTGGCAGGATATTTGCATATCATACACAGGGTTGAATCCCCAGCCCCTCTGGTCCTGTTTGTCTTTCTCTTTCTGTTTCTCTCCCCCTCTCTCTCATGCAGAGAATAAAGTGATAAAACTCATGTCACTTACAAAGATACACAAGAAAATGGGTGGGATGCAGAATAGCAACAGAAACATGGAGCTCGTGTCTTTTCTTTGATAGCAGTGGGGTGACAAGTTCAGGAGTTGAATAGTGAGGTTCATGGAAATAAGACCATCTATTGCTCCACATGCCAATGTGTATGGAAACATAAAAACAGAATTCACCATCCTTCCGAGAGCTGGTAGTAGCTTGGAGAGGACAAATGGTGGGGATTGCTTCATCAATGGGCTGAGGATATAGCTCAGTGGTTAAGTATGTTCTTAGCCTGTTTGTGATGCCCTATTCAATTCCTAACATCACAGAAAGGCAGAGAATTGCGTGGAAGGAGAAAGTAGCTAGAGGTGCCACAGTTCTGACCCACCCCAGCCTACCCTGATCTTACCCGCACTAAGAGCACCAACTCTTTCAGGAAGCTCAGCATCCTTGAAGAGGCTTCTTTCGCCATTGGTGATCTGGTGTCTTGGCTCCTCATTCTTCATAGCTCAGGGACTCTCATCCAGAAGCTGCATACACTCTTCGTGTCCATAGCAACAAGGCTTCCATCAGTGCTAAAAACTCAGGCTGTAAAAGTCAACTAGGGAACAAAATGCCCTTGCTCCATTCCTTAGCTTTTGAGCACCAATGAACACACAGCTATAAACATAACTGACTTTCTTCTAATCTATTTGTCTTCTTTATATTTGATGTTGTTGACCACGTTCCTCTTGTTGACATTCTCCTTGGTCCCCCAGCTGGAATACCCTGAGCACCCTGTCCATTTTATCCTGATCTCCCAGCAGATCCTAACTTTCTGAGATTCCCTTTCTTTGTCTAACTTCTGAAATCATATTTTTTATGAAGTTTCTTTTCTTCAACATTTACCCCCCCCCCCATATCTTTCTCTCCTGACTCTAGGCCTCTCACTTTTGACCTCCAAGGAAATGTTTCATAAATCTACTTCTGTGGCTAGAGAGATGGCTCAGTGGTTCAAAACACTGTCTGTTCTTTCAGAGGACCAGGACAGGGGATATCAGGTCTTCAATTCCCAGTAACCACATGACAACCATTTGTAGATGAAGTTCCAGGAGGATGGGACACCCTCTTCTGGCTTCCATGGACACCACACTGATTCAAAGACATACACACAGGCAAAACACCCATGCATGTTAAATGAAAATAAAATAAATCATCTTTAAAAATTCTGCTACCTTATTTCTGATTTTCTACCCCCCCCCCTTACTTCCTCCAGTCTGACTGTTTGATGGATAGAATATACAATAATCTACTGAGGACTTTAATGTATCTGCCACCTTGAACATTTAACTCTGACTTACTTCTTCTGTCTTCTTCCACTTACTATCCCAACTCTAGGTTCAAAATACTATGAACTATCATGGATCCCTTGTGATACACAGTTCATCAATAGAACTTTCTTGTATGGCCATGGGGACAAGCCCGTTTGGTCCCCTTCTTCCACCTGACATAATTGTTTTCATTCAGCGAGTATAAATTAAGCTACTGCTATGCATTTGGATCTGTGCCAGAGTGCAGAGGCACAGAAAAGAAAAGTCACATTTCTTGTCCTTATGAATCACAGAGTCTAAAAGAAATAGAGCTGTGCAGACAACTGTAATGAACTTTGATCAAAGTTGTAATGGAGATGCTTAGGAAATGGCAGAAACAGCAGAATTCCATTTGTGGGAAGACTGGGGAGAAGGTAAGGGCTGGAGGTGAAGCTTGAGTGACAAGGAGGGTTTTGCTGAGTAAGCACTTAGGGGGCTGGGTCTGCCAGGAAAAGGTATATAGCAATATGGAAAGACATCCAAAAAAAAATGATTTCAGGGAACCTAACATAATTTGATATTTAGAAATCCAAAGTCAGGCACGTCAGGAGAAAAAGGCAGGATATTTAATGTTATGTTAAGGAGTTTCGCCATCTACCCTTCAGTCAGCAAGAAACCATTAAGGGATTTGGAGTTGGAGAGTGACATGACCTCATTTATGTACTAGAAAGATTGCTTTGATCGTCTACAGTGATTGAGTGAAGAGAATAATAGAACAAAAGCTGAAAAATAGCAAGCAGGGGATTTGAATCATCCTGTAAGAGAAGATTGACAGTGGAGTTAAGGAAGGGATGGGGCTGAGCTATGAGATGGAAGAATCAGCAAGACTTAGTGAGATAAAACTACAGTTTGTCAACAGATGAATGGATAAAGGAAACAGATGCAGTGTGTATAGACACTGGAATAGTATTTATCTCTTAAAAACAGATGCACACCTTTCATTGGTGGTCATGTGGATGAATGGATGGGCATTATTTGTGGTGCGGTAAGCCAACTATGCAATGACAAATACCATATGATCTCTCTGGTGTATGGAATCTAACAAGATTCTCTAAGAATCATAGAATAGATTCGTGATTATCAAAGAGAGGGAAGGATGGAGGATGGAGAGGTTAGACAACAGATGCAAAATTGTAGTTCAGATGAACCCTTTCTGGCATTCTGTTGCATAGGGGTGTCACTGTAGTATTAAACTGTCCATTTCAAGACAGCTAGACGAGAGGTAGCAGTCTCCTTTCTGCTCTGGGAAGACTGACAGGTATGCCCATGGTCCCAGAGAATGTTGCCACCCCGTGGTGGCCACAGAGGGCACCTTGGTAAATGGGACGAAATGAGGGATGCTTTGAAGAATAGAAGCAACATAATTTTTCTGTTTGTAATTTAGATTTTAATGTTGTTCTGAAATGGAAGCCATCATCCCTGCCTTCTGGGACTACATACTAGAAGAAGGCATCTGTTTACAGAGTTGTTCTGGACGTGCTGTAGAAATTCATGTTTAAATAATTTCAGTTGAACTATGAGGAGCAGAGGCATGGGGATGGATCCCAGTAAACTCTTCCTTTTCTTTCTACTGGAGGGAGGCTCTGCATCAGCACCCCGGGGGTTTTGAACTGAATAATCTTTTGTAAGGGGCTGACTGATCATTTTTCAGATGTTGGTCAATCACTCCAACTTCTATTTTAGGACATCATATACCTCCTCCCCTCCCAGTTGCAACAACTCAAAATGTTTCCAGATATTGACAGATGTCCCCTGTGAGTGCAAAATCACTCCTAGTAGACAATTAATACCTTCTACTAATGCTTTTCAAATCCTAGTGCCCAGAAAAATCACCAGAGACCCTTATCCTGATGCAGATTTTTGGGACGAAGGTGGGTTTCCCATGAAGACCTGTGATTTTTCAGGCTGTTACTCCAAGGAGCCCACTTGGAAGAACACTGAAATCTATACATCCTGGAGTAGTGTGGTAGTGACAGGAGAGGTTTTCCGGGGCCCCTTCTCTTGTTAACAAGGATGCCCACCAAGCAGGGACCCACCCATCTCCTATCCCTTTCTCCACACTGTCAGTTGGGGGCTTTGTAGAGCAGATGGGAGTGAATTAATGAGGCACATTTGAGCCGTGCTGGCAATGCCTTTGAGGTCACATGGAAAGCCTCAGGCATCTAGAGACCAGAGAGGCCTGGAGGAGCTCACACATCAGCTCAGGCAGCTGTGTCTCTGTCCACTGGGTGTAGTTCAGAGGGTACAGCCGCTAATGGGACCAGATGGTCTGAGCCTTGTTTGCGAGCATGGGTCCTCACCCCCCGCCATACTCACACAGTGATTTCCCCATTTGTTCTCTCTCCGGAAACAGAATGGCCATTTTTAAATGAAACAGGACTGGAAGCTTGCTTCTTCTCTGTTTGCATGCCACTGAGCTCTCAGATGTGAATATGTTCAATCATCCAACTGGCTTCAAAAGTCCTAGCAGCCAGCTTTCTGAGAAGCAAGCAAGGTCATGGTGTGGAGCAGAATGGGAAAGAGAAGATGCCCCTCTCCCAGTTACTAAAGTGGGATGGCTAGGCAGCTGTCATTCCTAAGGATAAACTAATTCTTCCTGATGATTCCTTGACTCCAAACTTTGCTCTGCACATAATAGATGAAACTTGTTACGAACTCTCCCCCTCCCCCTCCCAACCTAGAAAGCCAACTGAATATCATATTCCAGACTTGCACACAGGACCTGAGAAAAAGCAGAGTCCATGGCCTGGGCCAACTCTGCCTACCCTTGGTTCCTGGGTAACAGGAAAGTGTTCTTGCTCACCATTCTGAGAAGTGCCTTTATCAAATGGGAACCCCAAGCTCTAAAGCCAGGGCCCGATTCCCTTTCGCTACTTTTATTTGGGCATGTTGAAAATGAAGTCTACTATGTCCCCCGACACTGTGGACTTCCCAAGTTGGTGATGGTGAGGAACTCTAAACTGTGTACCACGGGACCCTGTACATCTCTGTGTACCTTTTAGGGTTAGTGACTAAGTCTTCAGGCAGCCTTTCACCAGCTCAGCCCTTCAGTTCTGTAGGTCCCCAAGGTACTGACATTACAGTGGCAATAGGGCAACTGTTATTGACACACCCTGAAGACTGTGTTCTGCCTGTGTTGCTGACTGCTGTCAGGGGTGAGCATTTGTCCAACTGTCTTCCTTATAGCTTGCTTTCTGACTTCCTTAAGGGATCCTGCTGCAGTACATTGTTCTCCACTGTCCCACCACACCTAATTTGCTCTTTATCTAGAAGAATCACTTTAGGATTAAGGGTAGGAAGGGCAAAATAATAGAATGCATGAACCCTGGAGTTCGATTCCCAGTTCTGCATTGTGTGTGTTGTCATGCATTCATGCCAGTGTGTGTGTGTGCATGCACACACATCAGGTATTATTCTAATACCTTGTGGTTGGAAACTGTTATTATTCACCAGCGCCTTATGAAGCAGGGTATTGCGTTACTAGAGTGCATTTAGAGCCAGCCCCAATGGAGGGATATAATAACTGCCCCAAAGAAAAGAAAACAAATAGAAGAAAACCAAAAGTGCAATCTTTTTTTTCCTCTCCCATCATTCCACAAACTCCTGCTAGGATTGACATCTGGGTGAAAATGGAGACCAAGACCTATGATCCAGAGAGACAGCTCCCTAGGGCCCAGAGCGGGGACAGGAAGCTGATAGCAAGTCTTTGGGACTGGTCAGTCAGAGACGTCAGTCAGAGACATAGACGCAAGGACCACATGTCCCTTCTCATCTCCGAGATGTTCTGCAGGGTGACCAGAAAACGCCCCATGACACTCAGTGTAAGACAGATATGCTGACTCTACCATGCTGTCCAAGGAGCAATATAGCAGCAAAGAGCAGAGGACTAAACACTACACCAGCTATCGTAAGCGGTCAGACAGGATGTGAACATCAATGATACGATATGTGTGTGCATTAACTGTTGTGAAGTTTTTCTGTACATAGAGAGTTTTTCTATAGACATAAGACCCACAGATGAACTATAGGATATGCCATTCCCATGTGCTGTAGGGCTGGATTAATGAGCAGACTAACAGCAATTTCCCATCTTCTTGTTGATATACAACACTTCCCACCCCAGTTGGGTACTTAGAGCCTCAAGCACCAGTCTAGACAGTCTGAATTAGAGATTGCATGCAATCTGCCCATGCGAAGGCAGCTGCCTTCAGCTAGTCTCCTTGGGACTCTCTGGGATGGTCTGTCTCACTTGCATGAAGCCAGCTCCCAGAGCTGCCATTCGGCAGATGCAAACATCCTACACAATTACTCTCTTCCCAGTCGCAGCAAAGCAGCTTCCTCTGCCCCCATCACTGGAACATCTTATTTAAAGTTCACACCGAATAGATGAGCATGTTAATGGCTTAGTCTCTCCTAAATGAACAAGAGGACCTGGAGGCTTTTTCTTGATAGCTGACTGCTGCAGACTGTGTGCCTTTCTGTCTGCTTTCTGCTGGCCCTGGCACTGACTCTGGGTGGATAATACTTTGTGAACTGTCAACAGTGCAACACTACTTGTTGATTCAGGACACCAGCCCTCACTCCCAGAACCCAGGTTCCATGGTGTCCCTTTCAGTGAAGTCCCTGCAAGGTGAGTTGGAGTCTGGTGTTATCTCAGTGCCATCAGAGGACCTGTATGCTAGCAAAAGAATGGCTTTCCTGGCTTTCCCAGACAAAGGGAATTGGGGCAGAGAGTAAGTCCTCAAGCCTCGTACACACATCATTATGCTTTCTATGCCAAGAGATGACTTCAGAAAGTCAGCAGGGACGCAGTACACATTAGGAACCCTACTGTGGTAAGAGGAGGCCTTGCTCTGGTGGCTCATATACAAGCTACCACTTCATTTTGCTCTGTGGTTGATTACCCTTTCCCCTCAAAACACACCCTATTTCCAAAATGGAGTGATTGTCAATGTAGAAGAAATATTTGTCTGTTGAGAAACACCTGGAAATTGTATCCCATGTAGCAACCCTCTTGAGAGTAACTGTTATACCCTCCTCCTGGTCTATGTGTACCTCTCCCTGTATTTTCAAAGATGTCATCACATTATATATTCATGGTAAACATTTTGTTTACCTAATAGTACTTTGTGAATCTTTCTCCTAGACTTAAAATATTCCAGAAAATCTCCCAGCAAATGACTATGTGGCATCCACCCTTTGAATATAGCTTAATTTATTCAGCCATCCTCTCGTTGAACAAATTGAGGTTGGTGTACTTTTCCATTATTATAAATAATGCTGTGATGACAATCACTGCACACAAATCTCTTCTAGGTCTGTAATTATTTCCCTTGGATAAAAGGGAATTCCCTTGCTACAAGTGGAATTACTGAGTCAAAGGGTGTGCATGTTTTAACACTCTAATAACTCATCCATCTATTGCCCTAAAGAGATACTGTGTGACTTATCTTCTTTCCTGTTCATATTTCAAATGTTCCCAAGGAAGCTCAGCTCTTATTTGTAGGAACTTTTAAAATATATAGTAAACAGATTTGCTTTTAAATAAACAATTTTGAGGAAGTACATATAACTCAATTTACCATCTTGAATACCATTAGGTATACATTGTTCAATAATGTCTATTCTAATTATTATAGGACAGATCTCCAGGATTTTTTTTTAATCCTGAAAAAAACAACTTTGTACCCATTAAACAATGACTCCTCTCCTGGCTACCACCATTCAACTTTATGTCTCTATACATTAGACCTTTCTGAATTGCTAAGTGAAATCAATATAGTATGTGGTTTTGTTTGTTTGTTTAATTGATTGATTGTTTTGAGCTTATTTCATTTACCATAATGTCCTCAACTTTCATCTGTGCTGTAGCATGTGACAAGACTTCTGTCCTCTAGAAGACAGAATAATATTCCATTACACATGGATACCACATCTTATTCACTAATCCTTGGCTAGTCCACTCTTTGGCCATTGCAATTTGAACAAAGCTGTAAACATGGGTGCATGTTTGTGGTGACTTTTAGTATAATCTTCTAAAATTATTTTTGTCAAACGTGACCCTATTACATTTTTTTTTATTTCTTCCTTATTTGATCTCAGAGTGGGCACCTCTTACCAAAGATTGGGAAGATATTCATACATATTTTCTACTCACCTCTCTCTCTCTCTCTCTCTCTCTCTCTCTCTCTCTCTCTCTCTCTCTCTCTCTCTCTCTCTCTCTCTCTCTCTCTCTCTCTCTCTCATCCAAGACTTTTGGCCTTCATACGATTTATAATATCACAGACTTGTCAACTTCATATGACTTTGAAATGTCTTAATAGGGACCCAGGTGTTATATATCTTTTTATATGCACAATACTTAAACTCTTAGTTTCAAATCTTGAGGGAAAAATAATATAAGGTTTAACACAATTCAAGGCTAATTTTCCCTTGTGCCTGTTTGATTTTTATGGCCTAATCAATCAGCTCTAATCCATTATTTTTCTCTATCTTTGGCCTCAGTGATATCTTTACTCTGTGTTCATTCCTTAAGCTTACTAACATTGCTTCCCTGGCTTTTCTGTTTTCTTCCATTTACCTATTTTTGCACCCATCCCACTCTGCTTTTTATAATTCACACTCCCTGCTTCAAGACCTGATTACATTCTCTTCCAAATGACTTACTTCTTTCTGACACTCAGGTGTTTGCTTGGTTGGTTGGTTTTGTTTTGTTTTGTTTTTTTCACATCAACATCTCTCTCCTCTCTCCCACCTCTTTTCTCTTTTCTTTATTTTTCTGTGTGAGAGTGTTCGGTATGTATGTCTGTTCACCATGCATGTGCGGTGGTCAGAAGAGAATGTCAAATCCCTTGGGACTCGAGTTCTAGGTAGTTGTGAACCTTCACTTGGGTGCTGGGATTGAACACTGGTTCTCTGGCAGAACAGCCAGTACTCTTTAACTGTAGAGTCTTCTCTCCAGCCTCATTCCACATCTACTTTTGATGGAGTCTTTTTATCCTTTAGTTCATATACATTGTTCTTATAAGAATTGTTTTGAAACTAATGAATCATTAGTTTTTAAGGAAGATTACAACTTATAAACTTTCTATTTATTTTTGAATAAAAAGTCATTTTAAAGTTTTCTATTGTAAGGTTATTTTATTTATGCACTTGAAGGTTTTGCCTGTATGTATGTATGTATGTATGTATGTATGTACGAGCACTACACACATGCCTGATACATGAAGAGGAGAGAAGAGGGCATCTGATTCCCTGGAAATTTGAACTTAGGGTTGGTTGTGAGCCACCTTGATGATGCCAGGAATCAAACTTGGCAACAAGTGAGCTAAACTTCTGAGCTGTCCCTCCACCCCCTGACATTTTCTTTATAAAAATAGCGTGGGCTCTGAAAACTTGAGCCTCTTTGTCATTGAACAAACGACGTACAAAATTAATCTCCACTCAGCATTTTGCTAAGCAAGTGAATAAAGGAATGTTTGATTTAGTTTGTATCCCTGAATACAGGCTTTCCAGCGCTGGGGCCTCGAACCCATAGCCTCATGCATGAGAAGCACACTCTCTACCACTAAGCTCTACCCCTAGCATAATGGCTGTGGAATTCAAAGGGGCTTAGAGACCCGAGATAATTATGTGGGTGGCTTAAGGGGAGGCATCTGCCTGCTGCAGATAAAGCGGCACTGCCATGACTCAGCCTCAGATAGACCGTGAACAAGCAAACTGAAATTGTTAATTAATTAACTCAACGAGCAGAGCTGACGATCAGCCTGTGCAGGGTGTTAGGCTACACGCAGGGTAGCTGAAAGGGCGAGAAGCGTTCTTTCTTGTACATCCAGAGTGTGAGGCCCAAAGAGCGGGGAAACAGGATCCCACCAATGCCCTGAAGAAGACTACACGTGCTGCAGGTATTCATAGAGAAGAGCTTTCACAGTCTCTGGATTTGGGGATGTTTCTCCATCTACCCTCTAACAGGAACAGACTGTTAGCCATATGCCTCAGCTCCCTGGGGGTTGTCAGCAGTTGCTCCAGCCCAGGCTTTGGTGTGCTGTCATCTTTCTGCTTTGCACTACTGAGCTTAAGTCTTGGTCTCACATTCTTCTTCCTGGGCCCACGTTTTTTGGAACCTGACCTTGATCAGCTTCCAGCCTTGTGGCTTCACTAATCTCACTTTCCTGCAATATAGTACATCTTTATTTCTCCTGACAGTCTGAAAAGCCACAGGCTTTGGAGTAAAGCAAGCTTTGCTCAAATCCCCAAGACTTACCTTACTCACTGTGTGGTTTTTAGACAAATGATCTAAACCAAGAAGGACTTTACTTTCTTATGTGCCACCTGGGGATAATTAATGCATGCGATTTGAGGTGGTTTCAGCATTTCAATTAAATTAGATTTTATATGATGCTCGTAGTCAAGTGCACAGACAGAGTGATTACCATTTCTTAATATGAGGTCCTTCCCTGTGGATCAGAGGTCCCCTAAACCCAGAGACTTATTACATATCGTCTGGTTTCAGCCCGACTTTATCCTTCACTGAGAACACTTTTTACTTAAGTATTTGAAGGAGTTCTGAGCCTTAAATGCCTTGTCACCCGTTGCACGGAGTTTCTTGGGAGAATAAATGTCCTCAAGCCGGCTGCTGAGATGAATACTCTTTGCTTCCTGGCTTGTACGGTCCACACTTTCTTGGAGTTTCTCTCTCATGTCTCACCCCCATGTCATCACAGCTACTATGGCTTTATTAGAGGCAGAGCTGGTGCCTCTGCTCAGGGTCCCATCATCCTGAAATTTCTCCTGCATGGAATCCCTTCTGCCTCTGCCTCTGGCTGCCTTCACAGTGACCTTTCTTTCTTAAGCAGGAGGCTTCCTGAGCTGTTCATTGTCAGGGATCGGCTCTCAGTGGTCTCTCTCTCTCTCTCTCTCTCTCTCTCTCTCTCTCTCTCTCTCTCTCTCTCTCTCTCTCTCACACACACACACACACACACACACACACACACACATACACACACACACAGAGCTCAGTGGTCTCTCTGAGCAGGAGAATTGCAAATGTGGGCCCTCTGAGCAGGATAGAGGCAGTGGGCTGCTTCACCCTCACCCAGTTTCCTCTGAACATCGTGTTTTATCATTCATTTTCTCCGTCCTGACCCCACCCCTGCTAATGAGGAGGTGAAGAAGAACCTCTGTAGTTTTGAGGGTCTGTGGTTTATAAACCTAACTAAATATAGTCATTTAGGGAGCTGGAATACTAAGAATATTATAGTTCTCTTCACTTAAATAGAGCTTAAGAAACTATGGAAATACAGAAAAATATTTTTAATGTAAAATAGAATATTTACCTTTATCTCTCATATGTCTTTCTGTCCATACATCTCCCTCTTATTGAACCGCTAGAAAAAACATTACAGGACATTTCTATCACTCCATAAGATTCTTCTGTGGCCATTTATAGTCTACATGTAAGATAACCACTGTTCTGACTTCTGTCATCATCCAACAGTCTTGCCTTCCTTTTGGGCTCTTTTCCAGAGAGTTTGCTTTAGTCACTACATGGATGGGATCTTAGAGTATGCATTCTTTTGTATTTGGATTTTCAGTTTGTGAGTCATTTATGTTACGGTATTTGCTAATAATTTTTTTGTTTGTTTGTTTGTTTGCATGGAACTGTATTTTGTACACGTGCTAGAATGAATTTATTCAGTCTGTATTTTATGAGAACTCCAATATTTCCATTTTTGCTGTTATAAATAAGGCTATAGTAAACATTCTTGTACCTGACTGAGCATGTCCTCCTGTTTCTTGGGTCAATACCTTGGTGTGGAGTTGCTGGGGTCTAGGGCAGGCATGTTTCTTCTCCAACACTTTGCAAAAGGTTGATGATTTTATACTCGCACCAGCAGTGTGCTCAGACTTTCATTTGCTCCATATCCCCATCAACATTTGGCATTTCTGTATGTGTAGTAATATTTCATTGTGGTTACAAGCATTTCAGAAGAGGGCACAGGAGGAAGGTAAAAGCCGGAGGCAGTGGATGACTGTAAGGAAACATCTCCAGACATAGACATGTACAAACCTTTACAGCACTCACAAGACCTGTGTAAGCCCAAAACCAGACCAAATCCTAGCCCTGACAGGGGGATTGGGTGCAGAGTCCTATCCCAAGCCCGAATAGATTTGCAGTTGTTAGCTTCTGGGAGAGGAAGGGTCAGTCTTCTCTAATGTAGCCCCTTGGTAAGACAGGTACTCTCCAGTGAAAGATTATACACCCAAGAATATATGGTGCAGCAAACATTGCTCCAGGGGAGGTTAAAACATTCACAACATTGGCCAGATAAGGAAATAACTCAGCAAGAACTGGAGATGATGAATATGATGGAAACATGTTGTATGTTTGAAACTCTCAAAGACCTAATTTCAGAGAGAGGATCTATGTTAGGTCCAGGTAGAGGCAATTGCAAATGCGAAAGATTGTGAGTCAGATCTGAACAGGGCATTCTGGGAGAGCAGATCTTTTGATGTGCCCGCACTGAGGAATGAGAAAGTTGATCTAAGTGAAGGAAGCCAGCAGGGCAATAGCATATAGCGAACAGAGTTTTACTGTTAGGAATATGCAGCCCTGGAAGATTTTAAGAGGCAAAGCATGAACTGATGCCCTTGACTTTACATGTGTTACATCATGAGTAGATGGCAGTGAGTTCAGCTGAAGTAAAAAGCTTGGTTCAACTATTGCAGGTCAGATGGACACTGCTTGTGGTTTTAACCGGTAGCTGGCTGATGAGGTAGAAGAGAATGGCTCTGAGATGGATTTACGGACAGTCATGGAAGTGTCTGCTAACTTCAGCGAATGGGAATCAGAGATAGAGGTGGTAAGGATCTTGGGTGGAGTGATGCTTATGAGAAAGGCTTTGGGAGAAACTCTTAGGGGACTGTTGAAATGATGAAGCTTCCTTTTGACTTGGTCCATTTTGTGTTCCTATATCAAAATGCCTGTGGTTGAATAATTTATAAAGAAGCTTTCTCTTTGTGGTTCGAGAGATGGGGAATCTTGGAATCAAAATCACAGGGCTGCATCTAGCAAGAGTGTTTGTACCATGTCATCAAGGCTGAGGGCTCCGCATGGGGAGAGAAGAACCATCATCTTGTTCTCTTCCCAAGGTCCCACTCTGTCTATCACTGTACGAATTCAGAGATTACATTTCCAATGCTCAAGTCTTTGGGGACATATTCAAGTCTAAGCAGCTCTCAGAAGAGTATGTTGAAATCCCAGCCTCCCTGCCGATGAGTCTGATCTCACTTGTAAACAGGACTTTTGCTGATGTAATTACAGCGGTTCTTAATCCAGTCCCGCAAAGGCTTATTTATGGTAACAAGCAGAGAGGTGAAAGGAGGGATTTACAAGCACAAAGAGAATTGTGGGGTGGAGAAAGTTACTATCAGGATGGCTTTGGTCAAATTTCACTGTGAAGGCTAGTAAAGGCATGAAGCAGTGGCTGGGGAGGGGGCTACGGGGTGAAGGGGAAGTTGCATTTAAGGTTGAGAGCATTGGGATGAGTTCTGCTATGGATGAGATTATTGAGGAGAGAAATCAATGCTTCGAGGGGGGGGGGCGGATAAGCTGGAGATGAAAGGAGGTGGATGTTAGGCTGCAACAGGTTCAGGGACAGTTCGATTACTAAAAATGCAGGAAAGATACAGAGAAGATGAATGCAAGTGCCCTGTAAATAAAAGCCCCTTCCTTCCCACTCGGACTTCTCTAGTGAGGAGAAGGCAACATCAGGGACTGAAGGGTTCAGAAAGCAGAAGACACTGGAGATCCCAGGCGCCCTGGTTAGGGTTACTGTTGCAGTGGGAATCAGACTGACCAAGGGAAACTTGGGAAGGAAAGGGTTTATTTGGCTTACGCTTTCAGATTTCTGTTTACCATGTATGGAAATCAGGACAGGTACTCAAACTGGACCTGAACATGGAGATAGGAGGGGATGCAGAGGCCATGGGTTGTGTGTGTGTGTGTGTGTGTGTGTGTGTGTGTGTGTGTGTGTGTGTGGATGGTGGGGGGGGGCAGGGACCAGGTGCTGCTTCCTCGCTTGCTCCACATGGCTTGCTCAGCCTGCTTTCTTATAGAACCTAGGGCTTCCTACCCAGGGTCTCCCACCCAGGGTTGACCCCACCCACAATGATCCAGACCCTCTGACCTCAATCACTAACTAAGAAATTGCTCTACAGGCTTGCCTATTGCCAATTCTCAAATCAAAGAGGAGGCTCCCTCCTCTCCAGTGACTCTAGCTGTGTCAAGCTAGACATAAAACTAGTCAACACACCAGGTTACACTCCATAAAAAGTCTGGGAACTGTATTGTGTGATGGTGATGGGGTTTGATTTGTGGTTCTTATCTCTAGAAAATGCCAAAAAGACACAGAGTTGATTGAAAAAACTACAGGCCTTTACAGATCTAGACACACCCTTTATGTATACATGTTTTTTTTTTTTATGTATCTATTCATTAAATTCTTTCAGTCATCCAATGAAGAAGAGTCTAGTAGTTTTCTCTTTCTTTTAAATGTATAACTGATGAATGAACTAGAAATTTTAAGTAATTTGTCTCAAATCACACAGCTAATAAAAAATAGAACTAAGATTTTTCTTTTTCAAGACGTTTCTCTGTATAGCCCTGGCTGTCCTAGAACTCATTCTGTAGACCAGGCTAGCCTCAAACTCAGAAATCCTGCCTCTGCCTCCCAAGTGCTGGGATTAAAGGTGTGCACCACCACTGCTCAGCTAGAACTGAGATTTTAATCCAGATGGTCAGGTAACCTCCCCCACCCCTATTCCCACCAGCTGACATAGGACATTCCTCACTCCCCCCCTCCCCCACACTTGTTATATATGACAGTCCTTAGCACTAGGTATCATTTTTCACTGCTAGACTCACTTGCTTAGATTTGAATGACAATAACAATCACTTATTGAGTTAACATGCCTAGTTAGGGTCTTAACCACTTTATACGAGTTGATTAATTTAGTTAAAACAAGTGTGATTAAGTTGTATAACTCATATCCTTTTACAGATCATAACAATAACTGGCTTGAAGTCCTGTGGCTCCTTAGTACAGCTGATAGGGCTTTGTCACTGGTATTTCTGCTGGGCAGTTGTGATTTAATGATGTAGGCATGGGTGGTTATCAGCATAGACCATTGCCATTCAAATGGACAGGGGAAGAAAGGTGCTGTGAGTCTAATGGTCCATAACTCAAATTAGTCTCTCCCAAGAGTTTAAGTCTAGAATAGCTACAGTTCCTAAGTTGTTATCTCTGGTTTCTACTCTGTTCTGTTTACAGCCGGATAGTCTCTACTAAATATTTCAGAAGATATGGAGTATTTTAGAGAAGGGCCTCTTGAATTGAACCCTAAGACTCTCATATGAACCATTTTTCCAAGGAACTAGAAGCAGTAGGTGATATCAAGATAAATTTCCCACATAAAGATGCTACATAGATCAAACAATGATCTACCCCCAGAATGGTGGACCAATCCACACAGCATCTCATGACCAAGATGAAGGACTCAAGAACACAGTATCAGGGCAAGCAGGTGTGAGAACACCATTGCCTTTTATATGAGATATGAATCAGGATTCAGCATTTACTTAGTATCTCTTTCCCAAAGAATTTCCATGTGCCTTTTAGTGAGTTCTTCAAACCAAGAAGGGATAAAGATATCAGCAGTGTGAACCTAGAAGCATGAGTTCCTTGGACCATGCAGAAGCTTGATTTCAAAGGATCTTCTTGTGTTTCTCCTGAAGCATTTTGAAATGTCGAGTATTCTTCAACAACATCTTCCTGTGGCATTAGGGACAATAATAATCTTTAATGAATAAATGTTCTGTTTATTATATGCATGAATGCATTTATCTTAATCTTCACTGCTGCCTTATGAGGCGGGCACACTCCCATTCACCAAGGAGAATAGCTGAGGCTCAGAAAGCATGAGCGCTTTGCCCAGAGCTGCTGAGGTGGTGTCAGAGCCAGACTGATTTATTGGAAGCTTGTGTTCTTATCCTCTCTCTGGAGTTAGTTGGCACCTCAAGCTTAGCTTCTCTGGGACCATGGTAAATGGCAAGAGCCCTCAGTGTAGAGACCCAGGGCATGGATATGAGCCTCTGTCCTAAATCACTGCATAGCCATTCTGACTTCGATTATTATTTAACTTCTCCAAGTCTATTTCCTCACCTTTAAAACAGGGAAACCCAACACGATTTTTCCTGTAGATAATCAGAGGTGTTCTCTACCTCAGCGCCGTGGCACGTGGTCTGAATTGAACAAAGTGGTGGCAGTTTCTCAGGATCCCTTCACTAAGCCTGTTAATTTGGTTGCACTTGTAGGAAGCACAGCAGTTTTGCAGAAACATGAAACCAGGTCTTAACCTCCCTGGGACTAAGAAAGTGCACATCAGCAAGTGGTAACAAGAGGGGCCTCTTCAAGTCACTCAGTTCTTAGGGCTCAGAATTCTACCCTAACTTCCATGACCTTGCAAGACATTTGGAGCAGTTAATGAATGGACTGTACTCCCTGCAGAGAGCTCCTGCATCTTCTACCTCCTCTGCTGGTCCTCTTCAGGACTGCTCTTGGCCAGAGTCCTGCTTAAGACAATGAGACAGCTCTGAGATTCTGATTAGAGTCAAAGACAGGGATTTGGTTTGGCCGGGCTACCTTCCAAGGGAATCGCAGCCAACATAACTGAAGAGAAAATAACTGAAGAGAAAATAAATGGTGCACTGGGGTCCCTTGGAGTAGAAATAAGCTTTAGTGTCATTTCCTCCTCCACAAGGCAGGCTGTATGCTCTTAGGGGCATTGGGAAGAATGTTGACCTGGGAAGGCAGAGGCCAAACGTCATAGCTCCATGGCTTTGGGCTGCCAACCCCTCCCAACATCATTTTCCTCATCTGTCAATATGGAGCCTAAAAATGGTGACCTCGGACACACCTCTAGTTATAGTTTAGCTTCCTCAGATTCTGCCTTCAAGGCAGGAACTAGATAAAGAGTTTAAATCATCTCTAATTTCTGAAGGTTGATATTACCACCTCCAACGGGCTCTCTTACCCTTCTCCTTGGCAAATAGAATACACAAAAGGTAACTTGGAAAGTTTTATCTCTATAGAATATAACTTTTAATTTATTTTTTCTGTTCTCTTCTCTCCACTCTCTGGTGCTAAAGATTGAACACAGACAAGGATCTACGTCTCTAATGACAATGTTAGCATATTGTCTGTGCTGATCTTGAACTTGCTTTTTAGTTCAGGATGGCCTTGAATTTGTCTTCCTCTTGCATTGATCAATTGAATAATTGAGATTGTGCTACCACACTTAGTTAAATTGTATAATACGTTAATAACTATGACCCTTCCCCAAACACACAACTTATCCCCAAGAATATATAATATTCAAGACACACTGGTAAAATCTCCCATTAAGTGGATGAAACTGACCTAGAATTTTCCTTCAACCATGGGCTTTCTTTGCCTTTTGCCACAGCTTTGAGGTGTGTATAGAAAAAAAAAATGTATGCTTTTGTTGATTCAGATTTTGTTTCAAAATTTATAAATATCTATACCTATAAAACAAAAAGCATTTATTTGAACTAAAAGTATGTGAGTTCCTTTCTGGAGGAAGCTTTCTTGTTGGGTGGCTATAAAGCTGGGTTTTAGCATCTTGGTCTCTACTCCCACCTTATCTGGGCTCTTCATTCTTCTATATCTAATGACTTCTTTCCAGGACTGCACTGTAGGTTGAAGAGTTCCATCCCGGTAAGGTTAAATCCAAGGCTTTCTGTGACCTTGAGCATGCTCCCTGCTCCCTGCTCCCTGCTCTGGGCTTACATACTTCTGTCCATGATTGAGTCTTGCAAGCCAGGGTTGTTCATTCAGAGTCCTCACTGCTGTGGGTACTCATCTCCATGGAGGTTTGGGGACTGATGTCTGGTCCTGGTCCTTGTTGTCTTCCAAGGCTACATACAGCCTAGGCAGGAGGAAGACCTCAGAAGGAGGTTGTTCACAATAGAGGTATTTCATCATGGGCACTGGAGTACAAGGTCATCATACAAGGCTTGCGTGAGCAAGTACCTGAATCCTCACGTGAAATAAACAGGGCATTTCTAGTAGCTACTTGTTAGAGTTTTAAGCTAGGAATGCCCACAGGCAAATAAAGCAGTAGTCCTTCAATCTCCTTTGTCAGAATCAGCTTGGAAATCATCTGGTTTGCTTACCAGAAAGAGACTACCCGGGGAAGCTCTGTCTCCTAGTTCTCAGGCCCCCCACTCCCCCTTATAGAGCTAGGCTGAGGTTCATGGCAACTAGAAGGAGCTCCAGTGGTCCACTAGGGGAAAGAGGCCCCAGCCTGGATGCCAAAGCTGGGACTCTCAATCTCTTTCTGACTGGGCTTCTTTCTAGTCCAAGGTCAGCTTAGAATTCATACAGAGTGAGAGGCCCTCAGGAGCTCCCTGCGTGGGAAAGAGGAACGAGTGGGCTTAACACAAGAGCATTGGCCATTTATGGAGGGATTATTAGCCTGGAGCATCCTAGGAAACCCTTGAAATACCTGTGAGGTGGGTGTCAGGTACTGTCATTTACACACGGAAAAGTGGCTGACTTCCTGGGCCACCTTCTGTTCATAAACGCCATGTATTGGGAAATTTTATTTTATTTTTTTATTGTTACAGAAGAGAGGAAAACACTGAGCCTAATCCCTCTTCTCCATTCTCAGATACTCTATAAATATTGTGAAAAGTAAGCAGAGCGCGTGCACATGTTTAAAATTTCAAACAGTACGTTAGTAAAAAATCAACGTTAAACAGCTCTTTCCTTTCATCTAAGCCCTCTCCCAGGGGAATGAATATTGCAAGCAAGTTTATTACCAGAAAACCATGTTGCTTGCATAAAATATCATACTTGCAGTGGGCCTGCAGATACCCTCTTTGTATAACTTCTAATTCTTCTTTCTATAAAAGGGATCATACTGAGACATTGCTCTGTACTTCACTGAAGCGGCTTCCTCTACCTCTTATTCTGCCTCCCTTTTTTTCCTCTTCCTTCTCTCCTCTTCTTCCTCATTTTCCCATGCCTTGGAAATCGTCACAATCAGCATACCCTGCTCTGCCTCAATCTTTTGCGTAGCTGTTCCTCACTGGTTAAAAACAAATTGCAATCAGCCCTGTACTGTTTACTCCGGTTCCTATCTCGAGGAGAAATTGGAAAGTAAGGAGGGGAAATTTCCCAGCCATCGGATGACAAGCCAAGTAGGGACTGTTCCACGAAGTAACAGGGGTGTTATCACCTTGTTACTGGGTATCATGGCATGCTTAGATTTTTGTGGAATTGATTAGTTTTTTTTTTTAAAGGCATATTATAAGGTGCACATCTTTAATCCCAGAACTTGGGAGGCAGGAGCAGACAGATCTCTGTGCATCAGAGAGCAGCCTGATCTACATAACCAGTTCCAGGACAGCCAGGGCTATGTCGAGAGAACTGGGGTAAAAAGAAAAAAAAAAATCAAAACCAAAATCAAAACCAACCAACCAACCAACCAACCAAAAAATGTTTACGTCATTTTCATCTTCTTAATTAAGAGTTAAGTTTGGTTATAATTTTATATATCCACTGGTTTTCTCAGGTGGAGTCAGCTGCGAGTAGGAGCAATTGTCTATTTCTAGTTGATGCACACTTTTTACAGTTCGTGTGTCGGTAACGATTCAACTGTGTGTAAGCCAGGGGCATCCCTTTATCCCAGGCAATGAAGTCTCCCACTGAGGTTTTTTATGTGTTCCCTCTGTTTTCTGGGACATATTTTTGCACAGAGTAGTTTCAGCTCTGTGTGTGTGTGTGTGTGTGTGTGTGTGTGTGTGTGTGTGTGTGTGACTCTGGCCCTTGGTGTCCTTCGAGCTGTCTCTCAGCTGCTCATTGCCCCACTCCATGTGAGCTCTAAGAGCATGCTCTGCATTGCAAGCAGGCTCCAAAGCCCGAGAGCTCTGGCTCTGTCCCTGCAGAGGCTCTCTGGTTTATTCCACCCTCACTTTCCTCACTCCGTTTACATACCACCTTCACTAGGGCAGCTCCAGGAGTCTTTAGCCCCACTGCGGTCCATAAGGAGAATTCTGCAACTGTTTAAAACTGTGCAGTCTGCCGTACCAACCTTTCCTTGGGGAATCTTAGGATTCCAAGGCTGGTTGATGATTAGAAACACATGCAGCAAACATGGTTTCAGAAATCCTATGGTTTGCCTCTTGTTGGCACATTAGTCCCAGCAGGTGCTTATGGGTAGGCTGAAAACTAGAGACTCTTTGTTGTCTTGGTTATTGAAATCACTGACGATGTATGAAATTCTCGAGGAAGAATAGTTTAACCAATCCAAACAAATCTAATCATCAAACCACCTACTTATAGCAATATCTGTCTCTCTGTGTCCCTTTTTATCTATTATCCATCTAACCATCCATCTATCCAATACCTATAAGCTTATTACACCTATCAGCAAATAAATAAATTATTTAGAGTTTGTCAGGTCTAAAAGAAACTACTCAGAACAAATGTCTATCTGTGGTGCCGTTTGTGCATCTGACTTCCAAGCTCTCTCAGCAAGTTGCTATTTCATAGTCCTTCTGGCTTGTCTCACCTCTTCCCAACCTACTCCCTACCCTAAACTTCTCTAGCTGGTGGGCTTTCCTCCCCCAGCTTTTTATTCATATACACCCCCAGTGTTCCGGCCATGCACTCTCTTTTATTTTTCTCTTTTGGTCCCCCCCTCTTGTTCCTCTCTCTTTATCTCTCCCTCCCCAATCTTTCCATGACCCGGTCCAGTCTTCTGGCCATAGTCAGTGTACTACTTTCTCCCTCTGCTCCAGGTTCTTGCTGATGCCTCAGATCCACAACAAAACCCTTCTCCATAGGCATACCTCCGAGTGCTTCTGTCCTCAGCTTATATATTGGTGAGAGGTAAGTCAGCGGTAGAGCACTTAGTATGTACAAGGTCTTACATTCCATTGCCAGCACTGAAACTAAAGAAACGAACTGAATCAACCAACCAACCAAACACACACAAAGAACAGAACTCTAGCTGCACATGGTAGTATAACCTTCAATTATAGCACTGGGGAGGTTGAGGTAGAAAGATCGTGACTTTAAGCCATCCTAGGATGCATAGTGAGACTGTATTCTAAACAGATGAACAAATAAATAGACAAAAGAGGGTTATTGAATAGTCTAACACGCCTCCAGTTTTCCAGTGTAAGAAACAGAACACAGGATCAATTCCCAATAGCCTTTCTTAACTATGTTTGTGTCCTTACTGCAGAAGTAACTGTTGAAACGTATATTTAAATTTTTGCCGAACGTCTTTATATTTGTGTAACATTATGCATGGCCATGTCCTCAGACAATATCAAATGTTGTATTGCATATTTCACAACTCCTTCTCCATCACACCATCCTGTTTTCCCCCAGTTTGCTTTGTATACTCAGCATTAGAGCTCAGCCCGCCCATGTTGACATTTGGAGTGTCTCTTTGCTTCCACTCCTTACATTTCATTTTGCGCTGTTGCAGAACTACGTTTGATGACCGCACCATGGTTTAGCCCCTCTTTTCTGGATAAGATTGTAGGAGATTGTAGAGCTCCTGTCTGTCTTGATTACAAACGGCGTTGCATTGAACTTGCTTATGCATAGCTCCTCACGAACTCTCGAGGGTTGGTCTGGTGTGGGCAGTTACACAGTCGCTGAGTATGGCTTCTTTGATAGCCATACTCAAATCTGTCAGCCACGGCCACGAGGCTTTTCCAGGCAGCTTTAGCAATTATCCTTCCCCCAGGATTCTAGTCAGAAGTCTTGGACATTTCTAAGTTTGCCAGTCTACTGGGTGTGAAATGCTGCTTCATTATGGTTTTAATTTGAGTTTCTCTGATTGCTTGTGAGGCCTAGCACTGCTGTCTGTGTGTTGGCCCATCGGGTTTTCTCCTCCGTAAGTCGCCTATTTGTTTTTTGTTTTAATTTTACCAGTCTGCCTTGTTTTCCCTTTGATTGCTTTGAAGATGTTGATGATCTCTTGATATTAATATCTGTGTATTTTCTAGCCTTGAATATATAGTTTTATGATTGCTTTTGATGTATCATGGTTAAAAAGTTTTTCAATAGTTTCTTCTCTGATTTAAAATTCTACACTCATTGCCCTATATTCTCTTCTAACAATTTTTAGGGTTGATGTGGTATATTTAGGTTTATAGTCCTCTTCGAATTGATTTTTTTCGGTGTATTTTTATGTATGCATTTAACTGTAGTAGTCTATTTTCCCAACTGTCCTATCTATTTAACAAAAAACTGCATGGTTTTTTTTTTTATTAATTTTACTATTCTTTTTTCCTTTCATTATTTCCCAGTGAATTTTTAAAGTAGGCAAAGAGAATGAAAATATTTTTTATTCTAAAGTATTAACAAATTCTTTAAAAAGGCCTAATACTAACATTCTGAGGGCTGAGTAATATAGATTGTGTGTATTAACATATTTAACCTTCTCAAAGACCCAGGACATGGGTAACATTATTATGTCTATTTGTCTTGGCTAGGTTTGAAATGGATTGTCAATTTAGTTCTAGGCTTAAGTGTGCCTCTGCCAGGATGTTTGTCCCAAGAACAAAGGAGTGAGTCCTGACACTTTTTACAAACAAAATCTTTATGTGTGTGTTTATATGTGCACGTGAGTACAGGTGCCGTGGAGGCCAGTTTAGGGCTCTGGAGGCCCTGGAGCTGAAGGTAGAGGTGCTTGTGGGTGCTGGAAGCCAAACACTGGTCCTCTGTGTATGCTTTTAAACCACTCAGGCATCTTTTCAGTCTCCCCAACATTATTAAGAAGGTGGTTTCAGTTCCTATAGATTTCATGTTTTATGAGGTTAGATTGATCTCTTTTCTTAATTTTAAATGGCATATGGCATTTGTCTTAGTTATGGTTCCCACTGCTGTGAAGAGACACCATGAGCAAGGCAACTCTTATAAAGGACATTTAATTGGGGCTGACTTACAGTTGCAGTTTCAGTGGATTATCATCATGGCAGGAAGCATGGCAGAATCCAGGGAGACATGGTGCTTGAAGAGCTGAGAGATCTACATCTTCACCCAAAGGAAGCCAGGAGCAAATTGTTTCCAGGCAGCCAGGAGGAGGGTCCCAAATCCCAACCCCACAGTGACACACTTCCTCCAACAAGGCCATACCTACTCCAAGAAGGTTACACCTCCAAATAGTGCTATTCCCTGGGCCAAGTTCGAACCACCACAGCATCTTATGTCAGGCTATATTTAGGTATTGATCCCTTCTGATGAATAGCTTGAAGACTTGTTTCTTTCTCCGGATCTAAAGACTGAAATCTTCTATCTGCACAGGAAAACAACAAACAATTAACTTTTAATTATTGTTTCTGAACTGTCCCTTCTGTCCCTCCTCAGGGAGTCTTATTTGAAATGGATTTTGAATCCTAGAGTGCCTGCTGTGTCCTACCACTGTTTAACTCTTTGTCTTTCTCACTTCATATGCAGCTGCATCTCTCCTTGGACACAACATCACCAGCTTCCCTCCTCATCCAGTCTGTTGTCCAGGAATGTAGCAGGCATCCATTCTTGATTAGTTTGTTTCTGTCTCATGACTGCTAATATAACTTCACAGATGCAAAATTCTGTTCAGTCTTTTACCATTTGGATACTATCCCATTTCCCCCTTCTGTTTCTTGTGGCAACTCTCCTTTACAGGGAGAGGTCTTCCTAGCATTTTCTTTTCAGAGCCAGGAGCACAACCCAAGTCCAGGAACCCAGTCTTAACCTCTCTTCTTTAGTACCTTTCTATTTGCGAACAGTTACCCCCCTTTGTACTATCTCTGACTTGTGGCTCCTGATGAGATTTTAGAAGGACGTGGAATTCAGACAGGAAGTCAAGATGGCTTGCGTAGAAACCAAGACAGAACCAAACTTTAGTGTTTTCTAAAAAAAAACTGTCAATCGTTCCAATGAGGGGATGGTGGTAGCACCAGGGGAATAGATGTCATCTCAATGGTTGCCCACCCAGTTGTATTCAGCAGATTGTGGCATACATGATCTAAAGCCTGCAGCCACTTTGCTCCTAGTGTGGACTGTATGTTCTTCTGTCCTGTGGTGTGGAAACTCTAGAGCTTCTTTGCCAACATACTTCACACAGCCCTTGCTTACTTCTACCTACAGCCCTGGCACATTCATGGTTGCTTCTCTAATTCCAGTTTGCTTAGAGAGAGAGAACCTGTTCTCCCTTGTCCTCTGGCCCTGGTAGCTGACAGATAGGCATAGATGGATGGCAGTTTCTACTGGATGGGGAATAACATGGTTGTTTGAGTGACATACTGTGCAATTAGTGGTACCTGCTCATATCCTTTTCATCAGTCCGTCAACTTGGTGCCTCATCAGGAAACAGAAGAGATGCTGACTTCTCTCTTCTGATTGGCCACCTATGTAGGGGTTCTCTTTTTTACTAGTCTGCCTTCCCTTGTTTGTGCGGAGGCTTTCTGCATCATTCTGGACTTGTGACTGGGTCCAGCTGAAGACTAACGTGCCCTTAGTCCCAACAAGATGTGGCCTTTGAGGATTCTGTATCATATTTCCCCTGGCGTCTGGATGTTGTTCTTGTTGCTGTGACCAGACACCTGCCAGAAACAACTTCAAAGTCAAAGTGTTTGATCTTGGTCAGAGGCTAGAGGATTCAGTCCATGGTGGGTAGGGCATGACAGAGTGGATCTGTGCCAGGGAGGAGAGGGCAGTGCAGCTCTGCTTGCTTTCTCCTCTCACCATGTCCAGTATTTCCAGATGCTTGGCCTATGGCGTGGAACAACAGGGTGAGTCTTTCCCGTAACTCAGTTCTCTGTGGATACATCCTCGTGGTCACACCCACAGGCATGCCCCATTATTCTTTAGGGTTATTCTGCATACAGTCTAGTTGATTGAGAGGATTCATTATCATAGTCAAGAACTTATTAGAACTATAGTAGTCAGGGGTAACCTCCTACCCAGGAGATTCTGGAACCCAGTGATGTTCGTGTCATCCTGGGGAGTTGGGTGGTTGCTCAAGTTTGAGGACCACTGAGCAAACCAAGGTTGAGGTGGTCACTGTGCTTTCCGTATCAACCGCAGAAGCCAATTCCCGAAATCCACCTTTAGAGATGCCTTTGAAGATCCCATAGGAGCTGGGGGTGGTGCATACCTTTACTTCCAGCACTTGGTAGGACAATGTATGAGTCTAGGGACCCTGAAGTCAAAATGGGATCCATCATGAGATCCTGTTTTAAGACAAAGAAGGATTCTGTGGGACTGGTTTCCACATAACTTTTCCATTTGTTTAACTCAAATTTCTGCAAACTGAATTGACCCCAGAATTCTTCCAACCTCTACCATGCTCCTGGTCCTGCCTCATTAGCTATCAACACCATTTATGCTTTTTCTTCCATTCAGAATCAACTTCCATGAACTTGGATGTTGTCATCTAGAATTTTCCTCCTTGGGTTTCTACTATTCATCTTGGGTTCAGTCTTGAAGCAGAGTCACAGCTGTTCTTCTCAGGCCACTGGGATGCCCTCATTTGGAAAATAGCAGACCTGGGTGGGATGGAGGATGTACTGTTGACTAGCACTAGGAACATGGGTTTTTAATGAGGCGTTGGAAAAGCCATGTACCCATAATGAAATGAGTGCAGTATTTACAGTCAGACGGGTAATACAAGCACAGATGTAGGCGTCTCCCAGCTTTGGCCTGTTAGCCTCAGTGTTTACACCAACGAAATTGGAGGTGATATTAAAACGATAAACAAAATGAATGACTTGTAAGCAGTATCGATTAAAAGGTTAAGAAAGTAGTATATCCAAAAAAAAATCTGTTTAAACTATCAAGTACTATAAAATATCATCTATTGTTATGTCAAAAGCCATGCTTGCAGAGAGTCTCCATCCCTCTGCCTGGCCTGCAGTAAGTGATCCCAAAGCTTCCGTTCTCTTTCAGACAGGCAGAGCCCCAGAGCACTAGAGTAATGCTTAGTCCTGAGGGACCTTGTTCTTCTGACAGGTGAGAATGATTTGTAAACAGCACAGGCTCTGTTTTATGTTCCATCTTCCTTAGTATTGATTTGTTTATCAAAATTTTTATTTATAAGGAGCACAAAAATAAAGCAGCCCAAATTCTGCAGGATGCATCACAGGTTTTGAATTAATGAGGTCCAAATTTATGAGGGCTCTGGATTGTTTCCTCCTTCCTACGATGGAATAAAGGAAAAATTGTGCTTGCTATGGAAGAGAGGGTCCTGGTGTGCCTTTGGTTGGTTGCATGTACCTTTTCCATGCCTCCCTTCTCCTCTTGAGATGGATGGCTTGTCCAGCTGCTAGCAGCTGTCACACGGCTTGAGATTTGTGCAGAAGGCTTCATTTCAGTGTCGACAGTGCCATGAAGGTGTGAATCCTTACTACAGTTCTCCAACAAGAATGTCCCTTGTGGAAAGCTGAAGAGTGAATGATGTAAGGTGTGGCAGAGCCAAAGGACCTCATGCAGGATTCTCATGACTTTGTTATCCCAGAACCAGGAACCCTGATAGAACTGCAAGCTCTTGATTCCTATCTTGTTTCTGCTGAATTCATCTATGTAAGTTGTTTCCAGTATTCTGATCCATGCTCGGGTTTAGGAACTGGGATAAGAAGGAAAGGGCGGGGGACAGGCTTCCCTTTCCAGAGGAAAAGTGTCAGAGCCCTGAATATAAACCTGCAGGGGCCCCAGAACATGGTCAGTGACTTTCCCTGTTCACATAAGTGTTAGATCTTAGGCTGTTTCTATTTCTCTTGAGGAGGGCAGTGTGTGTCAGTACTGGACATTCACTAGAAGCCAAAGGAGCTTATTTAAAATATGTCCGATTCACTTCTGAGTCAGAATGTCTGAAGCTTGTAAGGGCATCTGAACTTTTCAGAATTCCACGTGATTCCAAAGTTACCCTATGTTGAAATCTCCAGACCATGGTTTGCTAAGAGAAAACAATTTTGTTTTATTGGCATAAGATGTATTTTTTTCTAGATATTTATGTTTGTATTTATATCAGAGAATTTGGCATTCACTATAGAAAGAAATTAAAAAATAATAAATAGTGAAAAAGAGAAATAATTAGCTCTTAGATGGCAAGGTCCTTAGGTATTTTCTTTCAATCACTTTTCTCTGTGTTTTTTTTTTTTTTTTTTAAATGCAGTGGCTTGATACTGTTGTTATTGTATTTAATATCTCATTTTCAAATTTACATATTGCAAGTTCAATTTGTAAAACACACTATGGCAATATGAATGCTTAGTGACTTTCCTTCATATCTGTGTGTATGTACTGAGGGTGTTTCTTGGTCAAGTTAATTCTTCGACATTTACAATGCCTGTGTTTCAAGCACATCATAGATTCCCATTTGAATGTCAGAAGTCTAAAATTAACGTTTTTCTCTCTAAATTTCTTCTTTCGTGGTCCTTAACCTGCCCTTGTCTTTTCCTTACCTCAATGCATATGAAGATGTCTGTACCTTGCCAGTTAGAGGATAGAGTTTTATTGCATGAAGTCGAGAAAGGGAAACAGAAAGATGTTGCCAGTGTTTTATAGCCACTATTCCACCTGGCAGCTCAGCTGCTGCTGTTTCTTTTTAACTTGCTAGTCTGTGGTCCCACGGGTTGTGTATGATTCATGGATACACACGTGCTCTTGTGTACACACACACACACACATTCACACACATACATCCACACAAACACACACACACACAAACACAGATAGAAGGGTACAGAGAGGGAGGAGGGGTGAGGGAGAGAGAGAGAGAGAGAGAGAGAGAGAGAGAGAGAGAGAGAGAGAGAGAGAAAGAAGAAGAAGAAGGAGGAGGAGGAGGAGGAGGACAAGGAGGAGGAGAAGGAAGGGGCTGTCATTGGGCCCATTCCTTCCTGCTTTAGAAGAGAAGAAAACAAAGATAAAAAGCAAAAAAGAAAACCATCTAGTAACTGAAGAACTTGGGCAGTACAGAAAAATAGCACTCATGGACCAATCTTTCCAAAGTAGCTATGTATCCTCTGTTTTTAAAACACTTTTGGAAGACTTTATTTGTTTCCTATTGTTATGTGTCTAGGTGTTTTGCTTACATGTCTTGTCAGTGCACCACGTGCACACAGAGTCCCAGAGAGAGTGTTGGACTCTCAGAATTAGAGATGTTTGTGAGGTGTGTGGGTGCAGATGGGTGCTCTTAAGCATGAAGCCATCTTTGCAGCCTCAATCTACATCCTATTTCAACCTTTTAATGTCTTTTTGTAAGATACTCACCTGAAAATTTACAGCTCTGTTATTGTATGTAATGTATCCCGTCGTCTACACTTGCTCACTTTAAGAAAGGATGGTGGGAAAAGGTCATGGGTCCTCACTTAGCTTAGTTCTCTGTCTGACTTGTTCTTCAGGATGGCACAAATGCAGTCACAAGTAGCTATGCTTTCACACCTAGGATTTTCGATCTCTTCTTGGGCTTCTAAGATGTGGTGCGGTCATTGCTGGTGATGTTGGTTAGTGTCCACGAGCAATGATAACCACCATGGAGCACAGGGTGCTCAGTTGGCACTCTCTTGTACCATGTTGCCAAACTACAATGTTCAGCAATCATTTTCAACTATAGATGCTTCAACTTGCCATAAGTTAATCAGGGTACAACTCTACTATAAGTTGGGGAACATCTATAAAGCAACATTCTAGTGTACTTAGTGGTCACTCTGAAATGCCACAGTCAAACTGCCTTTTGCCCTCTCTTCTTCTATTTCCAATGTAGCATTAATCTTTGTCACATAGCTATATTATATATATGATATATATATATATTATATATATGATATATATATCATATATATATTATGTATATAAGCTGTGTGCATAACATATATGTATATATGTCTATATATAGCAATATATTCTCAGTAATATATGTGTGTATATATTATATTTATTATAATATATATAATATTTTCCTTGACCTTGTGACTTAGCTGCTGGTTTGAATATAAGCACACCATCATTGTTGGGCAAGATGGAACTGTGATTGTCTTCTGTGTTGCTTTCGTGAATGCGTCAGGTAATTCTGCCCATCTTCTTGCAGGGCATTATGGGAAGGATGCTTACCGAAGTGGAGGACCAGATCTCCATAACTTCATCTCATCTGGATTTGTCACATTAGGAAGAGGACACACGAAGGGTACAGTGGAAACCATTTTTTACTAAAATACAGAGGTTGCCTAGGGAACCCCAATCTGAAATGTGAAGATGGTGTAGAGTCCTGAGTCTTACCAAGGATCTGGAATAAGTGGGGTGGTTCCATGGCAGCATGCCCTGGGCACAGATATGACCAGATGGTCACATTTATGACTTTAGAGGGCAAAAGACCTCCAAGACACATCCATCCTGCTCTGTACATGGGACACAAATGATGGTGGCTCCCTGTGGGAAGGGACCACAGGCAGCATGGTGGGAAATGCTATCAATGGATGCAGTATTTGTAAAGTGTGTGTTTGCCTCTGGGCTGTTATTCCCTTCCCTTTCAGAAGTCCTATCTTATACCCAATGTCAATGTTCTGTACTGTGAGTTTCTAAGCCAGCGTGTATGTGGACAGCTCCGGCTTCCTCGGTGTGTCTCTGTAAAACGGTGATGTGGGCACAGAGGTAGAGGTTATTCAGACCTTCGAGCTGCAAGATGAAAGCTCAGCTAGTGTTTCTGCCAAGCTGCTTTACAACCTAGCTGACAGCTTGCAGAGCATCTGCACAGGGGTATGGAATCCTCCCTGATTCTGTCTTTTGTTTAAATAGCCCTGCTAGTGTTGTGAGCATTCTGTCACTGGATCCCTGACTCCTTTGATTACCTTCCCGACACCTGTGTGCTGTTATAGACCAAATGTGAACCCTGTTGTTGGGTTGTTCCATTTTTGTCTTCCTCTGAAATATTTGTCTGTTTCAAGTGTGAGTGAACAAGGACTTCACATTTTCTTACCTTCTGTGCTCCTACTTTTTAAATTCCCTGTGATGTGTGTTTATCCTATAGAGAAAACGATAACTGTATCTGTGTATGTATTTTCTGTTGTCTATTTGTGTCTAAATAAAGTTTATTGAGGATACAGGTGGCATTTGTGGCTATTAAGAGTTGCAGCTGTTGTGGAATGGGGGATGGGCTACACAGTTAAACACAACTGAACCACCCCAGAGACACTTGCACCAACGCAAACATGGATTTAGCACCTACATCTCCACTTAGTGGTAATTACCAATTGCCACGAAACAGGCTTTAAAATTCAACATTTTAAAGTAAAACACTTACTACCTCCCATGGTCTCTGGGGGTTGGGGATTTGGGAGCTACTAAATTGGGAGGATCACTTGGGAGTTTTCAGTGACCATGTTAGGCAGGGCAGGATCATCTAAAATATTGACCGATGTTGGCAAATATAATTTCAAGATGTCATACTTCCATGGTACTATATTGGCGGGAGGCCTCCGTCCCTCCCCATAACACTCTCTCTGTGGTTCTACTTGAGTGATTTCATAATGTGTTGGCTAGATATCCTTGGAGTGGTTGATTCCCAGAAGAAAAGGGCACAAGCCACAGTGTCTTTTATGACCAGATGTTTGGTCATGCACAGCATGATTTTCCCAGTATCTTGTACATGTGAGTTCTTTTCAGAATAGGAGATGGCTATCCAGAGACAGGAATTATCAGGAAGGTCAGAACATTGAGCACCATTTGGAAGGCTGACTTTCTATTATGTATACCTCATGAGTGAAGGTGGAAATCTGCTTTTCAAATGCAACGCAACAACTTACCAAGACTTCTCAACTGTGTAGGTTCCCACTCTTATCCCAACCCCTTGAAGGTGTTCAAGCCATAACACCAAGCAGTGAACTCTTTGTATTGAACAGGAAGAAAATAGGAAGCAAAATACAAGGTCTCCTTGTGTTGTACAATTTGCACTTGGGAAGCAAAGTCAGGTCTTGAGAGCATGTAAGAGAACGGCAGTGGAGGAGGGTCTAGAGATGACATGTGGGGGAGGGAGTTATTCCTGCCATGGATGAGTACTGGGGTCAGGTGAACAGAGAACAGCACCCTAGAAAGGGAAAGGCTTGAAGTAAAAGCTTTCTTATATATTAGAAATGAGAAGGAAGCGTTTCTGGTCTATGGAGCAGAAGAGCTACAAGGCTGTAGGAGGTGTTGGGTTTGTTCCAAGGTTACCTGGGAGATGGAGATATGGTGAGACTATCAGAGCTTGTGCACAATGAAGATCTTTCTAGATCCCATGAAGGGTCCCTGAATGAATAACTTTCTCTAAGTGATACTTGCCAGAGAAGAGACCGGATGCGATCAACTTTGATGTCTAGTAAGACACATCATGAGGTCCGAGGCAGGAAACATAAGGACGATGCTGAGGTTTTCAAGCTGGAAGGCCCACAGCCCTTATGCTAAGTTAATAATCTCAGCAGCAAAGGAAGTTGCAATGTGTCTCTCCAGCAGTTTAAGCCCCAGATATGAGCACGAGCTGTGGTAGTGCTGTGGATATTCCAGAGACTGCGCAAATAACACCCAATTTAACTCAGAATCCCTGAGAAGGAAATGAAGCCAGGATTTGGCTTTAAAATTAATAAAATGCATAGATTTTAGCCAACAGTTATTCTGGGCAAATGGCCTAACAATAATAAGAGTATGGGAGAATACATGGTCAATGAGATGAGACTGGGATATTATATTTTAAGAGGTTCATTTGAGAAGGCAGCATGGTGGAAACCAATGCCCATAGACCCACCATTTGCTGCATTTGTTCAGGATGTGGTAGAAGAAAACAGAAGTATGAGGTTTTCTATTTTTATCTATCCATAGCTTTGGGTGATGATCAGGGGCAAGTGACTACTTATGCTATTGGAAGGCTGGAGGAAGGAGAGATGTTAAGGTTGTTTTCAGAGATCCACTTCCACACTTCAGTACTACCGCAACTGAGGAGACATTCACTAACCACTCTCTTCCATGTCTGAGCTCAATGCTGTCTCCCTGTAGGCCTTCACCAGGCTCATCTACTAGTTTGACCCACATCACTCTGGGGCCATGCTGACATCTCCCACCTGTACATTGGTTAAATGCTGTAGTAGTTCTGTTTTTTTTTGAGGATTGAAATCAGGTATTTTCTCCTAGAAATAAGAGATGTGTATACATGGGCGTCTGTGAAACCAGAGGATGTCATGCACACGTTAGAATCTAAGCATGAACCCTCAGATCATCCGTAGATTGTAGCAAGAGACTTCTGAGACATTTGACTGAGAGAATCGAGCTTACATACTTTCACAGTCTCAGGAGCCAGGGGAGTGAGTGGGTTGAACTGTACCAAGGTGTTTGAAGGCTGGACTCCAGATAAAGCACAAAGCTCAGAAGGCGTCCTAGTCTCCATGGCAACAGCGAAGCAGGATGAACAGTGAGAAAGAGAGAGGGTTCAACCACCTTGTCTGAAAATGGCCTGTGCGAAGCTGGTACTCCATAGGACCATTCTGTAATGTAGTTTTCTATGAGGGAGGAGTGTATGGGCCCATGGATACAGAGTAGGAGGAACTCTTGGATTCATAACCAAAGGCATCATGACCCTATGCTGCCACCACTTGCTGCCCGATCTGTATACATAGGACAACTTTCATGTATGGTCCATGTGACTGAATACCAAGACTCAGCCATTGGCTGGGAGTATCCAGAGTTTTTCAAGGGTATTTCGTGTGATCCTAGAAAACACACAGGGTGTTCTCTAAATCCTATGGTTAGGAAAGCACATGCCAACCATGTGGTGCTCTTTTATTATAATTGAGTTAATCTCACATGATATGTGGCTGTTAAAACTCATGTATTCTAGTCACAGGTGCTCCTGAACTAATGCAGAATGCTGCCTTCATGCAGTGAATCCATCTCCTGATATACCTGCTTTTCAGAAAGAAAAAAATAGATACCAGACGAACAAAACTCACCACAATACCTAGGAGAGTCTTAGTTGGATTCTTTTGTTTGCAAGCTTGTCCATTTTGCTCAACAGTGGCTATTCTACAAAGCTCTTCATGTGCTATAGGCCTGTTAGTAAGAATATCCCCTACCCTGTAGGAAATGTGGACGATGCCAACACTCAACTGGCCAGAACTCTATTCATATCTAGAGCTGTGCCAGCAGCAATTCAACCATGGGAGGCTATGGGATGATCATGGATTCCTACATACATTTCCTCAGCCACCCAAAGCCCGCCTGTGGGTTAATACAACCCTGTTGGCCTCTGTAGCACCTACTTGAGGAAACGGGCTACTTTGCATTGAAGAAGTCAGATGACAAGCTGGCCAAGGAAATAGATATCATCCCTTCTTGGCTCAAGTCATTCTGAGAAATGATTGGGTTGAAATGACGCACTGCCTGATATCTTGGCGTGACATCTGAGCCGAACTCTATCACTCACTGTCTTGATTAATGGTGTCCTTGAAACTTAATCTACATTCTGAGTCCCGGGACACACATGTCCCTGGATAATGCTTATTTGTAGACTTTCCATCATTGGTCCATGTGGCTATCTGGGCCAGGCTTGTAAAATATTCTGTCGGAAATAAAGGGTAGTGGAGGAAGTAGGCTAAGAATCAGGATGCACTGCGAAGGCTCCCTGCTTCAGGAAATGTCAGTTCTTCCCTCTAAGTGTGGATACCTGTTCTAAAAGCAGAAAAGCTTGAGTACGACTAGATCTCCCATGGTCTCCAGTAGTGGGGTATGAGAGAAGGCTGTGGCAACTTTGGAATGATGAGTTCGCTCCTTATTTTACAATGCTTATTATTCTAACCTCTTCCTCTGAGACAGGAGGGAGGCTTGCGCAAAGCCTGTTAAACCTTTGAGTGCAGTGCTGTCCTCAAGGTCTCTTTGGGTGAGATGAGGGCATCAGGTTCTTAAGATTTATATTTTTTTTTGGACACTTGCTCCCCCAACCAGTTGGCCTGATAGCCTCCTATTTTGTAATTTCTCACTAGCTATGTTTAGGCCCTCTTTCCCTGAGCCTTGGCTTCGAGAATAGGTTTGTGGCTAATATTCTATCTGTGTAGCCCTGACCTTGGTGCTAACTGGTCATCCAAGTTGGGAATCTCCCCTGTCATGAGCTAGTCTTGGCATTTGCCTCCCTTGTCCTCTGCCATGTCACAAAAGCCAAGCAACGAGACTACATCCAAGTCACTGAGGACTGTGGCCAGTAGAGGATTTCTTTTCTACAAACAGTTGTCTGAATTTCATGGGTGGCCTAGAAGTGGGACACATGTTCCCAGAGCCCTACTTTATGAACCATAGTCATGTTATCCTGGAGCTTGTTCCCTACATATGCTAATAGCATGGAGAAATAAATAAGCTCCAGGCCTTTCTGCCTAGAGCTGTGGCCTCCAGGATTTGTCATATTTCCTTCTAAATTCTGATATAAACTCCCTTCATTAAGTGATCAATAATTTTTTAAAAGAATAGCAGAAAGAAGAGTGTCACTAGAGGAACACACACTTAAGCCTGTCTCTACTCTGTGACATCTGTTGGTAAGATACCATCACATCACATCACATCACATCACATCACATCACATCACATCACATCACATCACATCACATCACGATGATATCCACTGATATGGGTGATCTGGGCTGATGTGAAGACTGAAGGAAACACATGCACCAGCATACTGAGGACACAAGAAAGGCTAGCCTTCTATGCTCTCCTGTCATTGGTGCATGTACATGTAACCCACATGTACCCAACAGGGCAGCTCTGGAGCTAGTGAGGAGGGAAGTCTCTCAGGCTCTAGCCCAAACGGCCAGGGAAACATCGCTTTAAGAAGATTGTAGATCATTCACATACACATGAAGATTTAAGGAACACCAACACAAAGCAATTCCCCTTTTAAAATCCTGAGTAAATTCTTGTGAGGGATCTGAAGGTCACATCCATTTCTGAGATTTGCCTGTCATACTAAATGCATCAGAAGCCAGATTCCTAATCTGGGAAGGAAGACAATTGAAAAATGAGGAGTACTTGAACTGGAAGTGGGGATACAGAGCTATTTCCAGGTATTATAACACCTTATCCTAGATAGGAGGTGAAAAAAAAATGCAACCAAGGCATGGGCAGTTGCCTATTTTGTTTATATTTATCTACAAGTTGAATAAGATGAGCAAAAACACTATCAGCCTTTGAGAAATTCGATAATATAATGTCTAGTAAGTAAGGAGAAAGTTCTGTCCAGTAGATCCCAAAGAGTACACAGGGTGTTAAAGAAAGGAAACATGACCACTATCTGAAATTTCCCAAGTGGCCTTCTGTAGGACACCAGAGCTGAGATGGTCACTATAGGACAGGAAAGGGGTTAGCTAAGAGTTGGATGGAACATGCATTTCTGGTACATGAGCACCCACAGAGCTATGGATGTGGGGATGACAGCAAGTTGAGAGTTTAGGACATTATTAGGGGCAGAGCAGGAAAGTGGCCAGTGCAGAGAGGGCACCTGTGGGGAGGGCACAGGAATTGGAGCTAGAAAGATAGGCTGGAAGCCAAGTCCCAAATCATCCCAGGTACAAAGTTTAGGTTGAGTTAAGAAATTTACTGGGAGTTGGGAAGAACTGAGATGGGGTGATAGGGGAGGATGCTGGGTGGACATTAAGGAACTGTTGGATGGGACTACGAAATTCTCCTGTGTGGGTTGTATGGCAAAAGTGACTCTGGGTAACAGTATTGTGCTTCCATCTTTAATGAACTGAAGGAAGGGAATTTGAATATTTAGTGGTACAAATATGATAACCACATTGTGACCATTGTACCTCGTAAACATATGTGTGTGTGTGTGTGTTCATGTATCAGTTAAGAACTTATTTAATGTAAAAGATTCTAGATACCACTTCCCAGTCATCCCTCTTCCTTTCTACTCTTAAACCAAATTACAAAGCAACACAATCACTCAATTAAAGGGGCCTCTATTGTCAGGACTCCTCCCTGAGCAGATGTGGACATAGCAGTGACATGCAACTCCCTTGGCCTTTTCCTAAAGAGTGCCCTCTTTTGCATGAATCTATCCTGCAGCAGCCCGGGCAGCAGATTGCTAGAAGGAGCTGAATAAGCTCATGGACCTGTGGTCCATAGAGACTAACAACAGCCTCTGTTAAAAATGTTTCATCATGCCAGGTTTCAGTTTCCTCTAACTAATTAGAGATTCATGAGACCGTTGTCCTTTGATATTCTGGGATCCTTTATGTACTGCTGAACATAAAGATGCTGCATCAAATGAAACAGGGAACTTTACCTCGGAGGCGATCTGAGAGACAAAACACAGAGTACTCAGAGTGACTTGTTTGCCAGCTCTGAGAAGTAGTGATGAGAAGCCCTTGTCCCTGCAAGCATGATGACCGATAAGGGTTGTGCCCCCAGGGTTCACAGCGAAAGTTCATCCTTCAGCCCTGAAGGTTCCTTCTGCCAACTGCTCTTAAACATGCAGCCTGGCTTCACGGGGCCCTGAGCTTATAAAGTATTCAGCCCTGGATCGGATGAATGTTAGTGCTTGTGTTCTCCATTGCTTCCCAGTGAATCATTTGTTCTCTTGCCCTGGGGGAGTAATTCTGGGGAAGCATAATGCTTTTCTGGTTTTTCACTAAGAGCAATTGAACGCAGATGCCTGGAATCCATTCAGTGTTAAAGTACAGGGCCACCACACAAGAGCCAGCTATGCACAGACTGGGGGAGGAGGGCAGATCCTACAGAGGCTTGTGTGCCCGCTGATGAAGAGGAGGGTCCCAGTGTGAGCAAAGAACATGAAGCCAAACCTGTGAGCCACTGGGCCAGAAATAAGTGGCACTTTAGACTCTCTGGCTCTCAGGAGAAAGGCCCAAGTGGCTAGAGCTAAGGGTCTTTGGCAGCCTTGAGTAAGACCAGATGATGGCAGCTGCTCAAAGGGACAGGCTCTGCTGTTCACTTTGTGAGTTGACTAGCCCTAGGAAGGCTGTAGTTTTTACTCTTCAGCCCAGATTCTATTGTTTGCTTCATCCTCATCTTTAGGAGACCTCGTTTAAGAGATCACATTTGTCAAGGGGCTAGGAAAGCCGAAGGCTGTAACTACGCAATGCTTCTTCAGCTCTCTGGTGTCTCCATCCCGTTAGCAAGTTAATCATTCAAACAAAGCTCTGGATACTGCTCATGATCCTTGTCACCTTGATGGCCAGCTCGAAGTCTGTCCTCAGTCTGTTCCCTTCTCTTGTCCTTATGCACGCTGTCCCCAATTAGCCAGTATTATAGTCTGCACTTCTCTTGCTTCCTGTCCAGATAACCTGCAAAATCTCTGGAAACATTCTTTAAAGCACTCTCCCAAATTCTACGCTGTTCTATGCAACCAGAATGATCTCTCTCTACCCCAGTTTAATGTGATGTTACCTACCTCACCTACTGAGCCTGAAGCTCACATCTGTTGTGAATACTGATTTTATGGATTCTCAAAGGCTCTTTATTGGAAACTTGGAACAGCATTCATCCATCATAAAAGTACTGACTGAGTTAAAATCCCTTAAATATCAATATATACACTCTCATCCTCTCTATCCACGTTCATTGGTTGGCATGACCCAAAAACAAAACCTCAAGGCCCTGCGCTGTCTAGCTTGCTGTTCAAAGTTCCTTATTGGTACACCCACTCAGGCAACCACTGACTTCCTTTATGAGCATTCTTCCCTGGGGATGTAATAGCCTTACTGGACTGGCCGATCACTACTCAGAACTCTACTTGGATTTTCTTTTCTTGCTCATTTTGTCCTAATTCAATCTGTACTGCTAGGTAATTTATCAGAGGTTTATTTTGCTCACATTTTTTTTTTTTGGGTGGGGGGTGTTATCAGTTTTTTTATTTAAAATTTATTATTAGATATTTTCTTTACTTACATTTCAAATGCTCACATTTTTGAGGATAAGAAGTCCAAAATTGAGAGAGAGACCATCGGCAAGTAAACTCTTGCCCTAAAGATACCATCGTCACAATGACAACATTAATCCTCTCTTGAGGATAGAACCTTGATAGCTGCACATATAAATTTAATTCACAATATTTCTATCCTTGATGGCTGCAATAGTCCCTCTTGTTTGGAGTTGGAGGGATGGTGCAATGGTTAAAAGCATTTGTTGCTCTTCTACTACAACTGGGTGTGATTCCCAGAATGCATATGGTGGCTTACAACCATCCTTAACTCCAGTTCCAAAGGTTCTAACACCCACTTCTGGCCTCTGTGGGCACCAGACATACACTTGGTGTAATACAATACATGCATGCAGAAAAACACTCATATATACTAAAAAGATAGCACAAACAAGAACAAAAACAAAAAAACAAAAAACAAAAATGCCCTGCCATTGTTTATATAGCCAGTAGCAGGCTTTTTACGTTGCTATTTAGAAATAGTTTCTAACACACATGAAAATAATAAAAATAGTTTGAATAATTTTATATTCCTCATTTTTCTAAAATTTAACATTCGACCACTTTTGCTTCATCATTCTCTCACCTTTTCTATCTCTGTCTCCTTATGTGCATGTGCCCTCATGCAAACATATACATAGATGCATTATATATGTTTTGCTAAGCATATGTGAAATTTACTTGCATTACCAAAAATAAATTGCAGGTATAATGGCCACTTAGTCTCAAATACTCAAGTGAATATCCCATAAAATTAACTCTTCCTTTCATAACCACACTGTAATTATTGGAATCAGAAAGTTGGCACTGATAGGAAGTCTGTACCAAGCTAGTTTTTACACAAATATGTCACTATATGCAACTGCTTTTCCTGAACCAAGCTCACAAGTTATTAGGTTTATTTCAAAGTATCTGTCTGCGTTTGTTGCTGTTTGTAAATTGGGTCCATGCACTATTTATGCTCTGTAACCGATTACATTTGTATGGATGAAGATTATTGACTCTGTTCATTGTCCATTCCGTCTCTCTGATGCTTTCTTTCATTGTGAGCGCTACTTTTATCACTGACATTTTTGGTTGTGCATCATATCATATGCACATCGAGGCAACTTCTCTACATTATATCTAATTAATCTCACTTGTCTGCTGGCATAAGCTTAATGTCACTAACAGCGTGTCGGGTGATACCAGTGCAGAGGGGCACATCTTCTCTTTGTCTAGTCCAGTGGCAATGCCCCTAGACTATTCCTAAATCACTCTCCTTAGGAATAAGATAGAAGGTAGAAAAGTGCATAGTTAGAGAGACCAGGCAGATAGGTAAGCAAATACAGTTGTGGAGAGACATTAATTTTCATTAACGAAGTGCTCCTTCACTCGTATTTTATGGGACTTGTAAAAATATTTATCCATGGTGAGTGCTGAATTCTCCTTTTAAAAAAATATTTATTTCTCTATTTTATGTACATGAGTGCACTGTCACTATCGTCAGACACAACAGAAAAGGGTTTAAGATTCCATTACAGATGATTGTGAGCCACCACATGATGGCTGGGAATTGAACTCAGGACCTCTGGAAGAGCAGTCAGTGCTCTTAACCACTGAGCCATCTCTCCAACCCTGAGCATTGAATTCTTTTGAAAGCTTTATATCTACACTTCATTCCTTAGTTCTGTTAACATTGTATATATAGCAGTTGGTTTACTAACACTGGCTCCATCCATGACTATATACATATATATGACTATATGATTTTATATACATGTACACACACATTCTGTGCCATTACTTTTCCTCTATAGTTCACTCAGTTGTCTGTTGGTTGGGTAAAATTCATCTTGCAACTCATTGTTTAAGAAGGGCTTATGGGTACAGTATTTCCGAAATTCTGTTATCTTATACTAGTGCTCTGTAGACTTGGTATGTGAAGGAAAGTTCATCCAGTAATAAAATTCTAAGATCATACTTCTGATTTTTGCAAACATTCCTTCTTGCCATTGCATTGCTTTGTATATATATTTAAATGTCTGATAGCAGATTAAGTCTTCTACTCTTGTAAGTTATTTGATCTTCTTTACATTTTTTTTTTTTAATTCTGCTTCAGTTCTTGTGGTTCGGGTTGCTGTTGTTGTTGTTTTGTTTTGTTTTAAGCCTGTTAGTTTTACTAAGACATTTGCTTGTCATCCTTCCTAGGCCAGATATCCAAAGTCCTCTTCTATGAGCCCAGACACCTTTGTGAGATACCCACAAAGTCTTTTAGCAACGAACTGTCATTGGGCATAAATAGAGCGAATGCTACCTGCATTTTCTGCCTTACCCTAAAAAGAGGCTCATACTCCTTCCCTCGGGGCCCATCTGTCTTAAATGAAAGTTCATTGACAGTCCCTTCCAGTTTCCCAGGCTGAAATCATGATATCATTCTGCACAATTCTGTTGATGCCCATTTCTTATGTCATCCTCATTGCATATATTCCCCTCCGAAGTATCCTTGAGCTCCTTCACATTGGTCTAGTCCCTCAACAGAACCATGCAATAACACATATCTAATTCAATTGAATAGCTGCCTGCCTGAAATTCTTAACAACCCTTGGCTCTCTACTTCCCCACTACAAATGAATCTTCCTTTAATGCCATTTTCTGTATATCTGACTTCTTTTTGGAGTCCTAGCAGGGCTCCCAGTCTGCTACCTAGGATTATCAGGTTTTCCAACTTCCCAGTCATGCTGACTGTCCTTTCGATTGGTTCAAGCCATCCATGGGTGCCATGTCATTCACTGGGTGCATATATTCTTTCTGCAACCATACGATCAGACATGTTTTCTCCCTATAGTTTCAATGACTTTTAATCCTTCACTTACTTTATTGCTCTAGACAAATCTTAGCTCTATTTTTTTTCCTCATGCATTTCAGCCTCGAAAGGGCTTCCCATATCTGCAGCCTGGAGCAGTTGTTATACTGGCATACCAATCTTTAAAGCATTTGTTGACGTATAACGTGACTTAACTGTCTCTGTGTATCCATATGCCATGTGTGTTTTTAGTGGGACTCTGATCCCTTTGATTAAACCAGACTTGGGGCAATAGTACAGAGCAAAGAAACCAAAACTTACCTGGAGGCCTCTGTATCTAATATGTATTTCCAAGGCTGATGCTGGCCTCGTCTCAGTTGGGTAAATGTTTTAACTCTGTAAGTAGCTTTCAACGTAGTTTATGGAATGTTCAGAATAAATCTTCTTGGGCCCAAGTTTATGTGGTGGAGCTCTATAGTCATCAAACAGCCTGTGGTGAGATACTGCAATAGAAAGATTTGGCAAATTCTAGCAAAGGTCTTCTTCTTTTTTTTTTTTTTTTCTCCCCACTTCACACAAATTTTGCTCTACATTTGAATAATACTTTGAAGCCATTTTTTTTCATGGATGGCCTCGGAAATCTAAACCGTTGAGGGCTGCAGCATCATGGAGCTGCCTGGAGCAAGCATCCTCTTTGTTGATGCGGTAGAAGAAGAAGAAACATGGACACGGCTTCTTGAAAACATGTCCCCTGAACTGTCGTCTCATGTCAGCTCTCATCAGTAGCTGCAGGTCATAGATCATGTAGAGCACTGAGAAGGAGGAGGTAGAATGCAGCCTGTCAAGGAACCGCAATGCTTTAACTCTTTTAGACCATAATCTCCAATGGTGTGCTCAAGTGATGCTTATTATAGCCCAGAATTTGAATGTTCAGATTGCTCTCTCTCTTATACACAAAATATACTATCACCCACTAAACCTTAAATGCCCAATGTCATAGTACAGAGCTTAGAATCTCTGATCACTGAGTGATACATGAGAGCTTCTATATCTAGTCTACAAGATCTCCTCTTCCTACCCTCACAACTATAAATATGAGACGCAAAAGACATACTCCCTCTGAGTGTACACACACACACACACACACACACACACTACAGAAGAAAAGAAAAGGAGAAAAAAGAAACAGATGCTTTCTGACCACTGGCCATTAGCAATTTTGAAATTGCTATGATCAGACATTGTTAGTGTCTGACAATCAGGACACAGAAGTTTCCTTGATTCAATCTTTCTCAGTGATAGGGCTTCCTTGCCTGTTGGGTGCAATGGTGCCTAGCTCTACAGGTGTTTTCTGGAAAAGTTTTCTGATTTCCCTACTGCCCTCAGTTATATGTAAAATGACTAAAACCCCATTGCTTCCTCAGCTTCCCATAGAGAATTATAGGTCCTGGCTTGCTTGGCATCCTTAAGAGTCTGAGAGCTCCTGTTCCTTTGTTAAGAGAACTATGTAGTTATGAAGTTCCTCTCCTTTTTTGCTTCCAGCTTATTCCACACGCTAGTAAACATGCATATATCTAGCCCTTAGAATGCCTAAACCCTCCATGCCCACTTCATGGGAAGTGTTCTAACCCTGCTATCCTTAGCCCCTTTGTACTTGCTTTACCCAAGGCAAATGCCAATCTTCTTAGTAGCTGTGGAAGAGCAGCATAGGAAAAGGTTCTTCAGTGTTTCCATTTTCTGTGATGTCCCTATCAATGCCATTGACTAAAGCAAGTCATATAGGCCTGACACACACTTCAAGCAAGCAAAGTAATGTATGCACATGCGCACTGGGATAGAAAGAAGATGCAGAAACAGCGTGGTCACTGAATAGTATAAGGTGCTTCAATTTCAAGAAGACACTTGGGCTTCCAATTGTGAGGCACGGTCCAGCAGGTTTCAGCAAAACAGCAAGCAGTGGTGTTGACCAGAAGGTTATAGGAGGTATGGCTTCTCCTTTCAGGCCCAGGATAGACAAACAGACAGTCCTTGCACACTCTAGAAAGATCCTGGTTCTCTTCAGCTTCACTGATCTTAACACCTTGGAACAATTCCCAAAGAAAGAATATGGGGTGGGAACTAACTCCCAGGAGTTTCAGGAATCCACACAAGAATGTCCCTACAAGAGCACTTCTTGTAATTTCTGTGTTAATATAGTGAGAGGAGTCTACGACCACAGGAAACAGCAGTGTTGAAGGACACACACTCATTAGTGACACCCACTCTTGTGAGCCCAGTTCCCTAGAATTATTCAATGTGCTGGACAGCAATTGCTTCCAAGATGTTCTAAGGCTTGTTGGTTGGAAGTTCAAAAGCTGTCAGGGAGTACGGCTGCTGGAATCTGAGCAGGGCTTTGTACTCCATCACTTCAGAAGGATGCAAGCAGTAAGAACCCAGACACCTCCAAATGGGTTTGGACTCTCACTGTTCTGTGGATTCCTTTCTTTCTGGGTTTTGAAATGGTCACACCCAGAGCACGGTAATCCTGTTAGCCTGGTCGTTGATAAGATGGGTCTGTGAGACAAAAGTGCAAGGCTCAAGGACCTCTCCATACAGGGCCCTGGAAACACTCCCGATGTGTGGGGCTGGCCCGATTGTGGAGCCTGCCACATGAGTGGGCGTGGATATGGGTAGGGGTGGGTATGAGTGTAAGTGGGCAGTGGGTGACTGAGACAGGTGCTCATGCTCAGCCTGTCTTGTGATTAATTGGTTTCTCCTTTGTTTTATGGAACTTGACAGCGGTGGTTGTGGCTTTTCGTGGTTGACTACCCCCGGAGTACCTAATTACAGAGGAGATTTTTAAAAGCAACAATGAAAACGTTTTTTTCTAAATATGTTCTCAGTCCTCTCCCTCACTCTGTAATTGGAAGCAGACAAAAAGAAGAGTTAGATGATATTCCCAGAGGCCTCCTGTCAATCAACCCTAGAGTCCCAGGCAGGTCCCCCTGGGGCCACTCCAGAACACAGAGGCTGGAAGCCACCAGGGATAGAAATCAGGGGAGAGTAAGATCTCAACCTCCCAGGCCACACTCCAGTCACAGAGAACACTCCCCACTGCTTTTTTTTTTTTTTTTTTTAACATTTGAAAACAGGGCCTAAGGTATTAGCCAAGAACCAAGAGGAAATTATATACCTTGGTTAAAGAGGTAGTTTTCCTGTAAAAAAGAAAATAAATGAAAATATCAGGTAACTTCTAGGAAGTTGAAAGCTGGTCTCAGAAGTAGCTCTGGAACCAGGTTAACCTGAGACGGGCACCGTTGCCCCGTTGAATAAAAGGATCCATTGCAAGGGGAGCAGCATGCTTCTCCTTCTCCATTCATCTGTTGTGTTCATTTGACCCCGCAGAAGGCTAGCAAGGTCTGTTAGTGAGAATCTATGGGATAGAGAATGACAGTGTAGACAAAGGTGGCATGAGGAGGAAGCCAGTGCTGGGATTCCCATCTGTGTTGCCCAGCACCAAGGTGCCCCAGCAATGTCTTAAGGGAAGACTAGACACTTTCTGGCTGTGGCTAACTGCCATGGCTATTCGTGTTTGGCTGTCTCCCTTATTTGCCCTCTCACTCTTCAGAAAGCCCTGGAACCTTCTACCAATTGTGGGTCAGATGGGGAAGGTCAGTGAAATGGATGAATCACGGAGATCCTTGAGCTGGCTAGACACTTTTGTAAGCATGGAGAGATGCCAAATATACACCTTCTGCCTCCCTCCTCTCCATACATGAAACACAAAGACATTTAAAGTCTTTGACTTTGGCTTTTTTTTTTTTTTTTGCTAGAAGACCACATTGGAATTGTAAGTTATTTTATAGTACAGGTATGACTCATGTCCCAGTGTACTTTTTATTATTGTATCAAATGCATGAGACCAGTTAACTTACTAAGCCAAGAGGTCTATCCTAGCTCACAGTTGCGGAGGTTAGGAAATCCATGTGTTGCTGATGTCTGCAGGCATTTAGTAAGGGCCTCCTCACTAGAACCTGATGTCACAGTGGTTATCACGAGGTGAAATAGATAAAACAAGCCAGAAAGAGGGGATGGGGAGAGGAAGAGAGAGAGAGAGAGAGAGAGAGAGAGAGAGAGAGAGAGAGAGAGAGAGATTGAGAGAGAGAGATTAATTTTAGAACCATTTTCGGGCATAACTCAATAATTTTGTGGTGGTCTATGAGGGCAAAACCCACATGGCACAGTCACCTCCCAAATGTCCCACGTTTTAAATGTCAACCTAAGACTTTGAGGTTATGATTTCAACAAGTGGGTATGGGGTGCCTGTTCAGACCCTTCATCTGCACCTGGGCCTCTCTGCTCTTCTCTCAGGGCCTGCATAGATTTCCAATAAAAGCTTTTCTCTAAATAGAGCTTTCTTTACATGAGGTGGATGCTCTGCCTTTCCCCAGATAATTTACTATGCAATAGAAAAACAGCAACAGTTAGTTATCCCAGAGGATCATGGGACTCTCAAGTGTTGGGATTACAAGCATGCACCACAACACCAGCTAGGATAATGGAATATGATTACAAATGTATATCAGACTCATCAGCACTTTAGAAGATAATGTACATTAAAGGCCCTACCCAATATTGCCTGGATCATAATCTGCAGTGCCAACTGGGAATCCATCTTTAATAAGCTTCCTATATGATTCTGATGAATAACTGTGGTCTTGCCAAATGGTCGTGTATGTCTGAATCAGCTGAAGATGTTAAAATACAGATTCTGGTGGCTAAAATGCTTACTGAGCAAATGTGAGTATCCGAGTTCGGATCCCCAGCACACAAATAGAAGTCAGTCCCAATGACATGTACACCTGTAAGCCAAGCACTGGAGTGTAGTGAGTGTTAGGTTCTGGAGGCTTGCTCTCCAGCCAGCCTAGATGAAGTGATGAAGTTCTAAGTTCAGTGAGAGACGCCAGTTTCAAAAGGACAGTGAGAAGCCATTGAGGAAGACAGTCAGTACAGACCTCTGACCTCTGTACATGCCAGCTTGGGTAAGGATTCCTACACACACACACACACACACACACACACCAGGCAGATTTTTGAACCAAAAGGAGATGTGGCATTTCCACTCAGCTTCTGGTTCACAAATACTAGGTAGCAAAGGTGTACAGTCTGAGTTCTTAACCCTGTCTGAAAGATCATCTAAGAAAGTTTGAAAATTCTCTGCTCTGGGGTTGTAACCCCAATCCACTATTCTGGAGGTGCGGCCCAGACATGAGTCAGATGGAAAGCTCTCCAGATGATAACATTGTTCAACTCCCCCAAAGAGCCATTGAGCTAGGAGCTGTTTTCACAGGGCTGGGTCTAGGACCCATTGCTCAGCTCCCATTCCAACCATAGCCTTACCACCTACTCTCCAAACCCATCTTACAGGGAGCCTAGCACTGCATACATTTTCCAGGCAGGTAGGCAGCACAGAATTATTGTCACAGAAGAGCTCAATGAAACCTATTTCCATAGATAACCAATAGTGGTATCAGCAGTCTATACTTCTACTCTATTCTCTTTGCACAGAAAATTAATTCTCAATTGTTGGTTATGGCTTCTTGGCTTCTCTTCTCTCCTGGGGCAATCTACATAGTACATTTGTACCATCACATAGTGAGGAATACATAGCCACACTGCATGCACGAAGTGAGCCTCTCACTGGCACAGGCCCTTCATCTTTCCCATCATTTTATACTTCTCGGTCTTTCAAGAACCCCGAGGAAGGGATGCTTTGCCTCACTGCAGCTTACAGTCTCATCAGTGTTATCCAATATCTCTGAACTTTTTATACACAGCACAACTTGGAATGTTCTCATGTACACTGTGGCCAGACTGGCTCTTACTTGTCTTTTGACTCACCCTCTCTCACCTCTCTTCTCAGGCCAGCAAGGGAAATACAATTATAGACCACTCCTGTGCATTCTAAGGGAATGTCTTCACCAGTCCTTAATGCACTGTGCAGTGTGATTGATTTTCTATTCTGCCTTTCCCGCTTGACTGTGAGCTCCTCCCCCGTAGGAATGAATGCCTCATCCACTTCTCAGTCTGCATCCTGATGCTTCAGTCTGAGCTCAGCCCAGATGCTCAAACAACACTCACGGAAGCTATTAACTGTCCTTCTGCTTTTATTCCCCGTCTCTGTGACTTATGTTAGGTAGTATGCATGCATACAGAAAATGATCTGTTTTATCATAGATCATTTTGCGTAGACTGGCATACTCGCTTAAACCAGTCCATACCTACAAAGAGATGGTTGGGATTCCCAGTCCTTCCAAAAGCCTGCCAATCAACTGTATGTAAACAGGTATTGGTAACTGGTTCTAATCAAAGTCATTAGGGTGGTTATAGAACTATCATGCTGCTATATGTAGATCATTATGGCAGAAGCCTCAGTGTTGGACATTAGCCAGTTTAAATAACATTAGCATGAGGGATTTGAGTAGAACAAGAGAAAAAGTAGAGCACAGTATTTGACCATAAATAAAATGACCAATACTCACCTAGCATGTTCTGTGTTCACTCTCTAAGTACTTTACATATATCAACTCATCTACTCAACACTGCACCCCACAGAGGTAAGAACTGTTTATATCTGATTTGAATAGGCGTGGAAGCCAAGGCTCAGAGCGGGAACTTACTTAAGAGGGTGGCTAGTCAGTAATGGTGTCAATACTGGGACCAAGGAGACCAGCTCTGCCAGGGTTATGGTCCGTACTTACCTCACTATTAACATTAACCAATATTCTCACACTGAAAACTAGGTTTCTCCAAAGAAATATTAACCAATATTCTTAATAGGACTTTTCATATTCCCTGCAGCCAATGTATTAATAAAATAGTTCATGTGTAATCAAATAACAGACCAAACTTGATCCTTTGATATAGGATAGCATTTCAGCATTCTCCTTATTGTTACGGCAAACATCAAATGCTAAGTATATCTACTTCCATTTCCTTTTAAATCATTCTGAAATACACACACACACACACACACACACACACACACACACACACACACACACACCTCTGCACACATGCACACAAACCCTGCTTCCTTAGGACATAGATGCAGAGACTTTCAAGGGACAGCCTGTCTACAAAACCTCAATAAGATCATTTGGATTGAGAATAGCTTTGTCTTCCTTCTGGCTTTCATTTGCCTTTGGAGACAATACTGAAGTACTGAAATTGGGGGTGTGTTTGATGCTTCTGAATCCAAAACACATCTACTAATGACTTTAACTCTCACCTGTTTCTTGATGATTCTTACTCAAGGCCCTCAAGAACCTGAGGCTACTCTGTGTCCTCCAGAGTGAGGTTCCAGTTTTTTGCTGAAATACAACTAGAGAGACTGAGCCTCTGCCCACATTTGGAGATGCTCGTGAGAAAGTATTCTGTCCTCAATGAAGTGTTTGCCCTCTGTATATAGTGACTCCACTGGAGGCCACATATAGGATACATTAAGAGTAGTGCTATGGTGTCTCCACTTCTTCCAAGATACAGACTATAAACAAATGCAATATGCTATGCCTGGATCAGGAAGCTACCCTGTCCTCTTCCATCTCCATGGTAACAGCCAGAAACTAGTGGGAGCACCGACCTTCTCTACCTCTGATCCTTTTTTTTAATTAACAATATATTTTGTTTATTTGTTGAAATTTTCATACATTTATACACTGCATTATTTTTTTTCACTTTTCAGAGAATTTGTATCCATCTTCAGTTGCTACATATACTACTAAGTCGTAATATAATAGATTTGAAGTAGACAGCCTATAAAATTCCATGCCAATATAGAAACTTCTTGGTAGTTATTACGTGTTAGATCTAAACTATGGGCAGTTCTGTACTGAATTTTGCTGGCTACAGGTACAAGTGCTTTGATCATATCTGTTCACCCAACATTAATTCCAGAATTTTCTTTGAAATGGAGGGAAGGGTATGACATAATTTCTTACCTTATCAGTCCTTATGTTACATGGGAAACCACTAAAACTTAGTTTAAAACATAATGTTGGGGCTGGGGAGATGGCTCAGTGGGTAAGGGCACCTACTCTGTGGGCATCAGGACATGAATTCAAATCCTTAGCAGCCACTTAAAACACTGGTGTGACTGCACAAACCAGCAACCTCAGCATTGATTGGGGAGGGAGGGGAGACAGATTTGAGAAGGTTTATTTATTTATTTATTTATTTATTTATTTATTTATTTACAGCTAGCATAGCTTTCAGTTCACTGAGGGATCTTGACCTTAAGGCAATAAGGCAAAGAGCAACACCCACCAATCCTGTTCTGGCCTCTACATGTGTGTGCCAGGTATGCATTTATGTATACTCACATATGCATGCACAGAGTTTTGGTCCCAGCACTGCTGTCACAAATATGGTACAGTTCTATGCATTCCTTGAACCCAATGATGTGAAGGGCAGAGACAGGACAGCTGACCCTTGCTAGTTTCTATCCTAGTTTTTTTTTTTAAATGTGAGCCTCTAAGTTCAGGGAGTGATTTTTTGCCTTACAGGAATGAAGCAAGCATGGAGTGATAAAGGAAAAGAACCACTGCCCACCTCTGACCTCAGAGCACAAAGTATGACTATCTGCATAGGTATACATACAGCCACTACATGCTCACATACAGTCCCTCTGGTGCAGTACTCTCATTAATACATGTACACATAAACACAGTTAAAATTTTAAAAGAAATGTAGGCAGTACTTTTTTTTTCAATCTTCTTTTTTTTCTTTATTCCTTTATTGAAAATATATTCTTTTCTCAAACATTATTTCCTCATTGTAGTTTCTCCTCTCTCTACTTCCCCTAAGCTCCTCCCTACTTCCCCCAAACTCAAGCTCCTCCCTACTTCCCCCAAGCTCCTCCCTACTTCCTCCAAGCTCCTCCCTACTTCCCCCAAGCTCCTCCCTACTTCCTCCACGCTCCTCACTACTTCCTCCAAGCTCCTCCCTACTTCCCCCAAGCTCCTCCCTACTTCCCCCAAACTCAAGCTCCACCCTACTTCCCCCATGCGCCTCCCTACTTCCCCGTAGCTCCTCCCTACTTCCCCCAAGCTCCCCCCTACTTCCTCCAAGCTCCTCCCCACTTACCCTTGCCTCTGAATTTACTCCCTTTTCTTTCTCCAGTTAGAAAACAACAGGCTTCTAAGAGATGACCACCAAGCATGACAAGATAAAATACGGCAAGATGAAGCAAAACCCATCACATCCAGACACAACCACCCACATGGGAGACAAGAGTCCCAAAGACACACACTAGAATCAAAGATCCACTTGTTCTTACACGGAGAAGTCCCATAAAAACACAAGGATAAAGCTACAATACACAGGCAGAGGATCTGGTCCAGACCCATGCAGGCCCCATGCTTGCTGCTGCAGGCTCTGTAATTCATCTGTGCCTAGCCTGATTAGATTTTTCTGCTTCTTCCCATCTTGAAGGGCTCCCTGAGCACTGAAGGGAAGGATTTGATAGAGTCATCACATTTAGACTCTTTATGTGAAATGTCTGACTGTGTGTCTTTTTATCTGTGCCCATCTGCTGCCAGAGGAACCTTCTCTGATGGCTGGATAGGGCACTGACCTATGAGTATAGCAATCTCGATCTCTATCTATCTATCTATCTATCTATCTATCTATCTATCTATCTATCTATCTACCTACCTACCTACCTACCTACCTATCTACTAAAATCAGTAGTGTTTGGTTTTACCCAAGGTCTTTGGGCTATTTAGTCTGTGATTCTTAGTTACCCAAAGTGGGTAACTGAGTGTAGGTTCTGTCTCATGAAGTGAGCCTTAAGTCAAGCCAGACATTAGTTGACAAAACTTATCCCTCCATCACCTGGGATATTTTATAGTCAGGAAAGATTGTGGGCCAAAGGTTTTGCGGATGGTTGCTGGGAGCCTGTAGAGTGCCTTCCTGCACCATAGATGCTACTAGAGCACAGGGATGTGAGCTTCAGATGGGCACTTGCCCGACTTCTCCACATTCAGTGACTTGTGTGGCTGTTATCCTTGGCACTTGGTCACCGCTATCAGTGTGCAGAGTGTAACACTTCGTCTTAGCTTGTCTGGGGATTTCCATGGGACCCCACCACCCTTGGCCAATAATTCAATTGAATGTAATAAAGTCTGGCTATTTCAGGCCCCATTTGGTGATGAGAAATGGACAGTTGAGACTCCATTTCTCCCAGTACTAGGAGACCTCATTAAGATCATCTTCATATAATTTAGAAAGCTTCCACTGCACTAGGTTTCCATATTATCTCTCAAAGGCCCCTCAATTCTGGCCCTTTCCCCACATTTTCTCCCTCTACCCTATTTTTCTTCCTGCAACCTACCTGATCCACTTGCTCTTGTCTCCACCTGCCCCCAAACTATTTCCCCTTCCCAAGGATATCTATTTGTCCCTCCCCCAATCCTTCCTCTATATCTAACCTCTCTGGGTCTGTGGATTGTAACTTACTTATCATTTACTTAACAGCTAATATCCACTTATAATTAAACATATTAGTATTTTACTTTCCGAGTCTAGGTTATCTCACTCAGGATGTTTCTTTCTAGCGTTTCCATTCACATTTTTTTTTAAAAAGCTATGTAATAATTCATTATGTAAATATACAAAATTTTCTTTATCCATTCTTTTGTTGAGGAATCTCTGAGTTGTTTCCAGTTTCTGGCTATTATGAGCAAACCCACAATGAACAGGGTTAAGCAAGTGAACTTGTGGTGGGATAGAGCATCCTTTGGTGTATGCCCAAGAGTGGTATAGATGAATCTTGAAGTAGATCTGTTCCCAAACTTTCTGAGGAACTTCCATATTGATTTCCAGCATGGGTATAGATGTGTGCACTCCCTCCAGGAATTGAGGAGTGTTCCCCTTAATCCACCTCCTTGTCAATATGATCTTCCATTTGCATTTCTGATCTTAGCCATTCTAACAGTTGTAAGATGGAATCTCAAGGTAGTTTTGATTTGGATTTCCCTGATGGCGAAGGGTTTTGAACCTTTCTTTAAATATTTCTCAGTCATATGAGTTTCCTCTGTTGAGAAATCTTGTTTAAATCTATACTCCATTTTAAATTGGATTTCTTGATTTTTGTTATCTATTTTTTTGAATTCTTTATATACTTTGGATATTAGTCCTCTGTTGGATATGGAGTTGGTAAAATATCTTTCCACTTTGTCTGGATGATGGTGTCCTTTACCTTAAAGAAGCTTTTCAGTTTCATGAGGTCCCATTTATTAATTGTTCATCTTAGTGCCTGAGCCATCAGTGTTCTGTTCAGATTCTTATCTTGTGCCAATGAGTTCAAGGCTATTTCCACTGTCTCTTCTATCTGGTTCAGCATATCTGATTTTATGTTGAAAACTTGTACTTGGGGTTTGTGTAGGGCAATACGTATGTATTCATTTGCATTCTTCTATATGCAGACATCCAGCTTTATAAGCACTATTTGTTGAAGATGCTGGCTTTTTCCCCCAGTGCATATTCTGACTTTATCTAAAATCAGATGTCCCTATAAGTGTGGATTAATGTGTGGGTCTTCAATTTAATTCTATGAATCTACAAGTTTCTTTTAATGCCAAAGTTGGCTGTTTTTATTACCTGGTTCTATTTTACAAATAGAAATCAGGAGTGGTAAGAATTACAGCAGTTCTTTTATTATTCAGGGTTGTTTTAACTATACTGTGCTTTTTTGATTTTTCAAATCAAGTTGAGAATTTTTCTTTCAAGGTCTGTGAAGAATTATATTTGAATTTTAATGGCAATTGGATTGAATCTGTAGATTGCTTTTGGTAGGATGGTCATTTTCCCATGTTAATTTTACAGACACATGAGCATGGTGATCTTTTCATCTTCTAATATCTTCTTCCATTTTTTAATTCAAAGACTTGAAGTTTTTATCATATAAGTCTTTCACTTGCTTGGTTAGAGTTATACCAAGCTATTTAATATTATTTTAGGCTACTGTTAAAGGTGTTGTTTTCCTTATTTCTTTCTCAGTCCATTGTCATTTGTAAATGGACTGCTGACTTTTGTGAGTTAATTTTGTATCCCTCTACTTCGTTGAAAGTGTCTATCAGCTATAGGATTTCCGCAGTGAAAATTTTAGGATCATTTATGCATGTTATCATATTACCTGAAAATAATGATACTTTGACTTCTTCCTTTCCAATTTATATTCCCTTTGATCTCCTTCTGTTGTCTTATTGCTCTAGCTAAGACCTCAAGTCCTATATTGAATAGATATTGAGAGAGTGGACAACCTTGTCTTGTCCCTGATTCTAGTGGAATTGCTTTGAGTTTCTCTTCATTTAACTTGATGTTGTAGTCAGCACTTGTAAGATGTTATTTCTCTAAGTGTGTCCCACACCAGCAGCACAGAATATCTTAGAAACTTGTGGGAAATGCAAATTCTCAGGCTGGATTTACTGACTCAGAAACTCTGGGAGCAGAGGTCAGCCACACAATGTCTGATTCATCCTCTAAGAGTCTGATGCACGCTGAAATTTAAGATCCCAAGACTCAAAGAACTAAGATATTTGGTCAAAGCATGGAAATAATGTTTGCACATGGGAGTAGTTGGCAATACAAGCATAGGGACACAGCGGGTTTGCCATTATGGTGTGGTATCTTCAAATGGGATGTTAGCTTTACTACCTAGGAATATAATCCTATACCAAGCATAACGGTTCAGCTAAATGGCAAAGATCAAGATGGAAACTGCTGAGAAATAGAAGCTATTGACTCATATCTGACCCAAGAAAATAATTTTTGTGGTATACAAACTGTCACATGACCATTGATGAAGGTGGAGGTAGGGAGTGTGGCTGGAGTTGGATTATTATTTCCTACTTGGGCCAGCTCAGCTGTCTTCCTTGCTCACAGCTGCCTTACTGTAGTGCTGTTATTAAAACTGTGAGAATCCTGAAAGCTAATTTATCCAACTAACTTTAATCACTCAGGATGAGAAGAAACACTGGCGAGAGTGTGAAGACTGGGGCTCTGGTCAAATGTGAATGTTATTGGTTCTGACTGGGGCAAATGAAGAGACTTAGAGAGCCCATGGAACCCACAGTGGGATATTTAAAATTGGCTACAGAGATCAAAATACAGAAAAGCTGGAGTGAATTTTTTGTTCTGAGCATAAAAATGTATCCTTTCAGAAATAATTAATTTGATAAAATTACTCATTAGATCCATGCACCGTTGTGTCATTACAGTTTCAGTGTCTGAAATAACTTGGTTCTTCTCTTTGAAGGAGCCCGTGTGCATTTTAGAAGTTAACATACCTAACTAGGTCAGACGGTACCTCACTTGCCTTTCTGATATCTTTTTTTTTTTTTTCTGGCGAGAACAGTGGTTGTAATTATCCTCTCAAAAGAGAAATTAGATGTGGGTTCACATGAATAAGAATAAAACAGACGGTCACTAAATGTTGGGGAATCCTGAGTGTCAGGGTAACTGGGGGTTCTCTGTGTGGTTGTTTTTGTGATTGGTTGAGGAACTGTTCTGGGGACCACTTTCCAATAACATACAGGTAAAAATTACAGAGGCCCCGAATTCTAGAAACACCCTTCGGCTTTGGTAGTGTTACTTCACCCAGATGGAGCAGCAGTATGATTGAGCAAGCTGATATCCATATCTTTAGCTAGTTTCTTCTCCTTGATGCAAGGGTACTGAGATGAAAGGATTCTAAGGAGCTGGAAGCAAAGCAATGAACATCCAGACACATTGTTTCACTTGGCCCTACTTATAAAAGTGGGGCACACTGATAAACTGACCTCTAATAACCGTGCCAAGCGATGGTATGGAATTATGGTCTGTGAACACTCACCAGTCCACCCGTCCATTAGGTCCAGGATTCTCCAACCATCTATTCTTCCAGGCTAGATCTGTCAATAGTTTGGGAGTTCATGGAGGTCAAAGGATGGCTCCTGGACCTTGCCATAAAGTATCAACCGTGAACACATTAGAAAATTTGAGATAAACTAAATGGCAAAAATACAGGAAATGGTCTACCAAATCTATACTTGTACAAGTAATATGCACTGATTTTGATATATGCGCCTGATCTTAGAGGTGCCATCCAAGACATGCCTTGGAAGATCCTAAACACTGGCATGTACCAAATTCACCCCCATCTAGTCTCTCTTACTCTCTTTCTTTATAATTCTCTGCTTTCCATATCTTTTAAAACACTGCTAGACCTACTTTGCTGCTTTTGTTTCTTGACTTTTCAAAATCACCTTTAATTTAACATGATGATAACATAGGCTTCCGAAGCCTGGCTGTAGAGCCTCCTCATTTTGCAAGGACATCACCTGCATCTTAACTATGACCTTGCCAGGTATCAAAGATTGCCTCAGAATTTTGTTCACTGTACGTATATCCCACAGGTGAGTCCAAATGGTCTCTAAGATCCCCAGGATATAGAGACTTAAGAACAAGCAAACTTCAAGGCACTGCCTGGCCCTTCCATTTTCTCTAATTAATGAATGCCAACCAAGCTATGCTTTGCTTTTGGCAAGGGAACATTATTTTGCTTCAGCTTCCTTTTCCCTCAAGGATATTTGAAGAAGATAAGAAAAAGAGTGTGTATCTGCGGCTGCTGCTTATTAACAGCAAGGCGTTGTGTAAGAAATGAGCTTTGAAGATCTTCAGTGCTGAGCTTAAGTATCATTTCCACTTCATCAGTTCTGAGGCCTTGGGAAAAATGATTTTAAGTCTCCAAACTTTATTTTTTTTCCATCTTTAATAAGGAACAAATAATAAGACATGGGCTGTAATGAAAGTTATATGACCTACGAGAGCGAAGTGTCTAGTTCAATGATTAACATGTTGTAGGTGTTAAAGTAACAGCTGACTTCTTACTATAGAGAATAGGCTGGAGTGGGCTCCTTGAGAATAGATGTAGAGAAACCACAAGATAAAGGTGGAATTTGTCCTTCAAAGACCACAGTTATTTCACAGTATGAGATACAAAATATGATTTTTCTTATTAAAATGAATCAAGCTTTGGTTTAATCTTTCTGGTAGTTTTTAATTTTTGAGATAAAGCATGATTGATATTAAAGAAAGCTGAGACTTCTACTAACATGCTTTTTGCCTTGGTCTCTATGTATTTACTCCTTAATCATCATCCTGGGCCCTAGGTATTGCTTGTGTTCCCTTGGACACAGTTCAGGAGCAATCCTGAAACACTAGATATACTGCCAGTATAGTCAATAGGCAGGTGATGGCTTAGGAAAAGTCACTTTCCAGGGAGTAGAGAAAGGATTACATTGTAGGGAGGAGCCTACTAGAAGGGTCATAAATGGGACAATGGGGAATGAAGAGAGGTCAATTAGTCCTCATCTTCTTTCCAATGATGGGACAGACTGTAGTGTATGATTCATAGCCACCTGGCTCTCCACAGGCAAAAGCCTGAAGATAGACACTCAGTGCATTTTTAAACAACTGAGTAAAAAGAGACAATAAAAATGGAGGAGAAATGAGAAAAACAAGAGGGTAATTCAGAAGAGGGAGATATATACAGAAACTAGGAGGATGATAAAATAACAAGGATGCCTGAAAAAGTCATAATGAGTCAGATTATTAATTACCTCCCTAAAATACCTATAATTTGTGTAAGTTTGTATATATACATATCACACATCGTTTAAATGAAAATTTCCTATCTAGGTTGACAGTGTTCTGCCAAGAGCTATAGACAATCTAACAAAACCCCCAACACTAGCCATTGGAATGCCCTCGTTTGCATCCTTTGTCAGGGTTGTACAAGATATTCCCAAAATATTATAGGCTGTTGCAATTGCCTTTGGTTGCTCCTCCCCTCCCCTGCCCCCAGAAGTGGGAGGTAAGTCCCTATTAGTGAATACAAGGATGCACTTCAGACACAGGGCCCAGAGGCCCCTGAGCTGGAACTGACCTGAATGCCTCCTTCCTAAAGACTAGCTTTCCTGGTGTCAGGGGCTTCATGAAAGATTCCAGAGGAGGGAAGCAGCAGAACTATTTAGCTATAATTCTTAAAAATTACAACAGCAACCAGCAAGACACCATAACCCTAGGGTGAAGTAGTGGTACACATACCTTGGTAGTAATCAACAGCTCTCTAATTTGACTTAGTCCTCATTCAGAACAAAGGAACTTATACCTCATACTAGAAACCTATTCTGCTACGCAGGGCTAGTGAAGTCATGGAGCTTAGAGGTGAACTGAACACCATCTCTTTACTAAAACAGCACAATCCCTAACAATTTATACACATTTATCATTATACTCACAGACAAGCATAGTCCTCAGTCCTCAACAAGGAAACATCTGTTATATATATATATATATATATATATATATATATATATATATATATATATACACACACACACACACACACACATACACACGCGTGTGCACGCACGTGTGTGTGTGTGTGTGTGTGTGTGTGTGTGTATCAGTATATAGATATATATACTACTGTGCCTAAGGCTGGGGGACAAATGAGAAAGTAAGGAGAGAAACATTGTAAGACTCAGAGAAATAATTTTGTTGTCAGAATTTGTCTTTTAGCATGTCAGAGAATTTACACTTATGAAGTCTTAATACAGCTGCCTAAAACAAGACAAAGAAAACACCAATAAAACATGTTAATGTGGAGTGGGGGGAAGGGGAACTCTCATGAGGCCTGAGTCCTAGACAAAGAGCTACAAGCAACTAAGGAAGGCTGAGAGCATCAAATGTAGTCTTCCCTGAGCATGAGCACACCCATTGGTTGTCCAATACCAAATAGCCCAGAAAACATGTACAGATAAGGAAACATTATACAGCCTGAGCATATTATTTTGATATATTTAAGAATATATATGTACATAGATAATATGTTAGGTACATATATGTGTGTGTGTGTGTGTGTGTGTGTGTATGTGTGTGTGTGTATTCATACATACAGTCTATGTAACAGTTAAAGAAAAAGAAGCCATGAATTTGAATGAGAGTAAGAGGGCATACATGAGGAAGGGGGAATTAATGTAATCACATTATAATCTCAAAAAATAAACAAATTATTTTTAACAGGACAGAGCGAATGAATGAGGTCATTCTGATCACACCTCTCAGACGATCAGCTCCTTCAAGTTTTCCATTCCGTACCTGCCATTGTCAGCCTTGCCAGTCCAGTGACTTGCTTCATTAGCGATTCCTCAGAGCTATAAGTCACAGATCATCTAGACACAGTTACCAAGATTTTACCTGACTCACAAACCAAGAAGCCTGTGCTGGTCTTTGGCAGTGCTTGATGGCCAGAAAGCTCTGGGTGTGACATGGTTCAACCTCCAGATGTAGTTACCCAGACAGGAAGGGTGAGAGCAGAACAGGCAACATCAGCAGGTACCTACATCCACCTGTGCACTGCATCACTGCCTGTGCTTAACAGACCATCCCAAAGTGGCATGATGGAACTGCTGCTGACTTCACTGACATGGAGACGGCCAGACAACATGTCCTGGCTGTGTGTCTGTACTTGGTGAGCCCAAGTCAGCAGTGTGGAACAAGCCCTGTGAATGGGAACTTGGGCGACAGGCTTGCAGCCTTTCCAGGGGATAGCAGAGTCCTGCACAGCTTCTTGGCCTCAGAATCTGTGTGATATCACGTAGTCTCATTTTGTTGACCTCAGCAAGTCACAAAGGTAGCTTGGCTTCCAAAAAGTGGGATGATAAGACTCTGCTCTGGGACAGGAGTTGCTGAAAGTCACACCACATAGAGATCTACACACAGGGAGGGCTGGAGTTGGGTCATTAGTCTATCACACTGGGAAGAGAGACTTTTTTTCCCATGCCCATCTGTTCTCCCTCCCTCCTTCCCTCTTTCTCCCTCCCTCCCTCCCTCCTCTCTCCTCCTTTCCCTCCCTCCCTTTTTCCTTCCATGCTGTCTTATCCTCTCCTCCCCTCTTTTTCTACATCTCCTTCCCCCTCTGCTCCACCTTCTCTTTCCCTTTCTCATCCTCTTTTCTTTAAGGAAGGAAAGCCTTAAGCTGTAAGCTCCATGAGACCCTAAACTAAAGATAAGCTGGAGAAGACAGCAAGGGCAGGCCATTGGCATGAAATGCACTGTAGTATCTACCATAATCCCTATCCCTCACTGGTAACTTGGCTAAGAAAGTTCTTAGACCAGCCTCCCTAGTCTGTAAGCCCGCTGCTTGTGAACTGCCAGTTAGAGCTGCAGCCCAGACCTCTGCCCTGCCTGTTGGCTTTTGACTGGAAGCACTCTTTGTGACTCAGGCATGCCTCAGAAAGGCATTAGGTTCCTGTTGAGGCATTGAAGGTTCTTTAGTGATACAGAAAATATGTTTCTTTTCTTCCTTTGCCCCTCCCTTTCAATGGAATGCCAGTCACAGGGAACTCTTAAAAAGCTCTCCTGAGCTCGGAAAGGCTGCTTGACTTTCCTGGCATTAGCACAGCTCTCCTCAGAAGTACATCTATGACAAGGTATGAAAGGATGCCTTCAGACATTGGCATGTAATAATAACCCTCCATGAGGAGTTTCCCTTAAAAGCCAAATGATTTGTAAATGGTGCCTAGGTAAATACCAGTCTGTTTGCCGGAATGTGCTGACTGTCTTGGCATTCCAGTGGCTGTATATATTCTAAGGATAAAGAGGGTACTTATTCGCAAAAGGACAAAAATGATAAACTGCTGATCTGAAGTTCATAAAATAATAGCATTTATTAAGCACTTTCAAGACCAGCAATGTGATGAGTATTTTCATATGACCTGATTTTCACAGACTCTAATAAAGTAAAAGCATTCCCGTTTTGGATACGAGGGAAACTGAGTCACAGATAGGGAAAGTATTGACGCATGGAATGTCAGGATTCAAGTCACCTCTGGGTCTTCAAACCCTGACTCCACCAGAATTTACCACATTATGCTATGTTGTAATTCACGTGCAAAATGAATTGTGAATAAACAGAAAATAATTAATGTGTCATAGACATCACCAGACGATCATAACTGGGCTGCTGTCCTCGTTTGAGAGCCAAGACAATTGGAACACAGATTAATCTGCAGTTATTCCCAGACTCTAATAGCCACGGCTTTCCTTAATGAAGTAGAATGTATTACTCAAGCCAGATGATTACTGATCGTTCTAAAAAGTTGTAAACATGATCTTTATTAATGATGTTGTTCATTAGCTCTGTCATTTATGTATTACTGTATTAAATGGCATTAACTAGCCTGGAATTCGCTGTGAGTTTTACCATTTCTGATCATTGTTTACTTTTTTTGGTTTTGGACCACAGGATTTCGGTGTCACCTGGCAGATTGGAATTTCTCAAGATTTTTCTTAGGAGAGCTGATGATTAGTTTCCGTTGTCAACTTGATTGGGTTTGAGTTGCTGAAGTGATTGGTTCAGACAGCCTCTGGGTGTGTCTTTAGGTTGTTTCCAGGGAGAAATTGGTCTTGAAGAATTGGACATGATGAATGATTTAATTTGTGGATGGATTCAAATTTGAGATGGATGACTGGGGAAGATGGGTTGAAATTGTGCAAAGCAAGGCCTGGTGGGGCATCCATTAGATGGCTCTGCCTTGCCCCCACCCCTTATTACTGTTCCACCATGCTTCTTATTGGCCGTGATGTAAGCTGCTCCCTGTGCCTTCCCCAACAAGCTGATCTGAAACCAAGAGGAAATGGTGATTTTTCCCTTAAGTTGTTTCTGTAAGATATTTGGACAGGGAGTAGAAAACTGACTACTACAGGAGATTAGTAACCTCTGTTATATGTGGACTGCAGTCATCTTGAACATCTGTAAAAAAATATATAGATTAGGAGGTTTAGGCAGCAGACATGATGTCTAATCGTTCTGGAAGCTGGAAATCCAAGACCTGGTGCCAGCAGGTCCAATATCTGGTGAGGCCAGCTTTCTGGTTTACCGAGAGATGATCTTTCTTACCTTATTTGAGTTATCTGTAAATGGGAGCAAAGGAAGGTAAAGGAGAGAGGGGAGGGGGAGGAAAGGAGAAAAGAACAAAGAAAAATAAAAAAGGGGAAAGGGGAGGGGAGAAAAGAGAGAAGGATGAAGGAGAGGGGGAGAAAAAGGGCAGAGGAGAGAAAAGGGGGAAGAGAGAGGCAGGCAGAGAGAGGGGGCTTCCCTCTCAAATTTCTTGTAAAAGCGCCAGTCACATTCATGTGAACTCTATACTTGTGAGTTAATTACTTCCCCTAAACCCACCTCCAACCACCATCGTGCCGTGGATTTAGTCTTTAACTTGTGATTTTGAGAGGGGAGGACATGAACATTCTATAACTTTAACATATATTAACATGCATACATATATATATACATATATATATATTTGTTTGTTTGAAACATACATACATACATACATACACACACACATACTTCCAAGGGTCTGACCATCCTTTCCCTATAGAAACATAATGAATACAGCTGGGGCCTATATATTATGAATATATAGTATATAATATATACATATGTGTGTATGTATATGTATACATATACAGGGATATACATATTTCATGTATGTATATGTATGTGTGCATGTGTGTGTGTGTGTGTGTGTGTGTGTGTATGTGTGTTTATGAAACACAATGGTTCTCCTGGTAAAAAGCTCATAATGTATAGGCCTGAACTGTATCGATTGTGTTTGTTTAGGGCAAAGCTGGTCAGGGCCTATGAAGCATACAGTCTTTGCTATGTATTTCCTGGATTTGGTAGTTTGCATTGTTGGCTATACTTACTTAGTAGTGAGCAATTGACCACACTGTTCAATTGCTGGTCAGTTTGATGTCACTGCTGTTGCTTGGACTTCATAAATATGCACAGAAATGTATGGGCTACTGATTCCCTTCATGAATTCAATCATGTTTAATGTATAGCAAAATTAGCTTTTCCTTATCCTTCCAAGCAATCTCCCATTTTGAATGAAAATTGTTTACATTCTAGTGATGTTTTTACTTCCTGTGTTGGCTCAGCTAAAAATGAACAAAAACATGACTTATATGTTTGCTTTCCAATATCAAAGATCATTCACCATATTCTTTGTGCAGATTACAAAAGCATAGTGTATACCCGGATATATTCGAGTATTACTCTGTATTTCTGGTACCAGATTCAACATGTAATAAAACTGAGCTGGAAAGAATCACATGTGGAACATTTCCCATGTGGAAGTCATGTCTATGTCTGAGTTAAGTCTTTCACAACCATTTAAAGAAAGTGCTTCCAATTTTCAAATATAAAACCCACATACTATAAAAAGCAAACTATTTAAGTCTACACAAGTAATAAAACAGAGGAAATAGGATTTCAACCCCAAATAGCATGACTCTAGAATCCATGCTCTGCTTACTGTGAGTAAACCAACCAAAGGATATTGAGAATGAAGCCATAGGAAACCCAACATTTGAATACAAATTTGATTGATAAAGTAATGATAAAAGCGACATGGCACATACGGATGTCTGTGACTTGGAAGTGGCTCACTTGCCAAGCATGTACATGGTCCTGCCTTCCATTCCCCAATGATAAAACAGCAATAATGTTTATAATTATAATAACAATGTTATTACTTTCTTGAGACAGAAAATTCTAAAATGGGGTAGAATCCATTTCTGTTAAACAGAGATGGTGATTAAGAATCCAATCTGAAATTAAGGATGTGGCTCAGTTAGCTGGGTGCTTACCTAGCATTCACAAAGCCCTGAGTTCAATCCACAGTCCCGTATAAAAAACCAGACAGATGGCATATGCCTCCTATCCCAGCACTCAGAAAGTGGAGGCAAGGGGATCATAAATTCAAGGTCATCTCTAGCCATGTGGGAAAAATCGAGGCCAGCCTAGGCTACCGGGGACTCTGAGGAAAGGGACGCAGGGGAAGAACTTCCTGAAGATGTATCTTTATCTCTGAGGAGGTAGAGTCTTGACCCATGGGCAATCTGAAGAATGTTCTGCTCTTTCCCCAGGCTCTAAGGATCCAGCATGGTTCAAGTATGAAAGGTTAAGGTCAATGACTCTTCTCTGTGTTCAGCTGAGAAGGGACATAGACACGAGATACAGGCACAGATGCCAGCCTTTCATACATCTCCACCTACCGTTTGTGCCCAAGTGAGAGGACAGTGCTCCCCAGCAAAGCAGCCTCTTTATTTGTATCAGTTCTGGGCTGGATCTCAGGGCCACATTCATGGAAGGCAAGATCTCTACAACTGTTGGAGCCCTATCTGAATCTGTTCTCTCTGCGTCATGTAAGACAAAACCTGCTGGCTCACAATAAATGCATGCCTTGCTGCTGCCAGGTGACCAGCTGAACATTCAGTTGAGTTCAATGGAATTTGCAGAACCATTCTGGGATGGTGTCAAGTTATGGTTGAGATGTTGGTACGGATGTAAACTGTATAACACTTGAGAGACATAATCTTCTGATGGCTTTGCCAGTTAATCTTCTGAAGTAAGTCACTATGGATATTGTGATCAGGGAGGGAAAGTAGCTTCTAAGGGCCTGGGCCACAGGGAAACAAAGAATCTAGAATATAATTCAGAATGTTCGACTCCATCCAGGTAAATCCAGCCTACATTATCTTGAGAGAAGAGATCCAAACCTTAAGTCTCACAACAGGCAAATGCCTTCCACATGGGGAAAACAAGGAGAGCATGTCTTGAGTCTCATGATTAAGGGTGACACCTCAGTCACAGTTCTGTATGCTCTGCCTTGGGTTTTGAAGCCTGTGACTAGCTTGACTGAGTGTGTGATGCCCCTCACCTTGGCTAGAATTCCACTTTGGTAGAGGATCCTATGAAGAGGAGGGTTTTTATCATGGTGGTCGTTTCACCAGATTCAAAGTTTCCTATGTAGCACCTCTCCTTTTTTCTTTGCCCCAATTCCTTCTTTTCAAGCCTGTCTTCCTTCTGTATCACATTAGCCTGATTCCTGATGCTACTAATTAATGACTCTGAGAAGCAATAACCCTCACTTCAGAATAAGAAGTTATATACCTGAGACTCAAGAGTAGGGAAAGTGAGGGAAGATTTCAGTTTGGCAGGAGCTGGGCATCAGCTTGGACAAGAGGCGATATCTGCAGGGTAGCGATTTCTCACAGCGTCTGTTATGTTCCTGGTCACATTTCTCAGTCCTTTATGCTTCTCTTTGACTGAGTGAAGAACTGAAGTGTCTAGTATTGTCCTCTCCCCAAATTCACTATCTTATTGGCTCAGAGGAGTATATATTCTGGGGCTCAAGATATTCTCTCTCCTCTCTCTCTCTCTCTCTCTCTCTCTCTCTCTCTCTCTCTCTCTCTCTCTCTCTCTCGCTTTCTCTCGCTTTCTCTCGCTCTCTCGCTTTCTCTCGCTCTCTCGCTCTCTCTTGCTTTCTCTCCCCATTCCTTCCTTCTTTCCTTCTTTTCTATGTATGTATCTTTCTTTCTCTTGTCTGTTTATTTATTTATACATACAAACATACATACATGCATACATACATACATACATACATACATACATACATACCTAGAATCAGTCACATAGCACACTGTAACTTTTCAACCCTAGAATAAACTGAGAGCTCCTGAACAAGCAGGCACTCTCTGGCAGCTAAGGAAGACAGGAGCCTAGTAGGTCCTGCTCCATTGGCAGGCTCTAAAAACACCCCATACTAAAATGGAGCATAATGATTTATTTCTTATTGTGGTGGTGAGATGTTTGGCCTATATGTAAATGGAAGTGATTGACTGCTCTAGCCACCTGACTCCACAAACTGTAGAAAGCGGTCTAAATATAAGTTTGTGTCCTGTTCTAAACCTAAACCCCCATGTCTGTATTGACATGAACATGACCCTGATTGGAGGTATCAATCATTTTGCTTAATGAAAGGGATGATAGGAAATGAAATACCTCCTGATGATCCCACCCATCTATCCCTGCCGTCACACTCTGGAATATGTGATGGATTTTTTTTCTCCTTACCCTTGACTGCTTGTACTGTCCATGGAGATCTGTTCTTTCTTACTGCATTTTACCTGCTCAGAGGTCACTACTAATTCCTCTATTTGTTTCCCCATTCTCCTGCCTGCCTGGCGTTCTTCTGTACCAAGAATTGAGAGGCTGCCAAGAATGTTAAAGGATGTGACTACATCACAGGGCTCAAGAAGGGCAGAGGGCAGGCGAGATGGGAACTGAGGAAAGAACATTGAGAGGGTGTGGAGGTTGTTGAGATAATTAGAGAGTCTCCAGTACCACCATTAATTCACATACTATGAGATGTTTAAATCATGGCTACTGTTTCAGTAGGTGCTATAACTTGAATAGATCATTAGAGTTTAAAGGCAGGACTGAAAGATTGTTTTTGTGTGTGCCGCTCTCGAAAACTCTGAATTCTTTTCACATGGCTCATAAAAGTTCCATTTCTATACTTCTATGTCACATGTAGAAATAAGCGTCAAACCAAGGAGCAAATAGATTTAATTAAAGAAATCCTTTGGTAGGAGAGGATATAGATAATGGAATGACACTGGTTTAGAGTGAAGATTGCTTCCACCTGCTTTCCCAGTGATCTGGAACTGTAATCCCAGCACTTAGGTCTCTCCATTTCAAGGTCATGATCTCAGTTTGAGCCTGGACACTACAGCCGTTAGTGGCAGAGAAAACACAAGCTCCGGCCCAGATCCACTTGTTGTCCATCCCTGTCTGCTTATTTATTCTCATGTGGGCAGCATAGGTAATGAGGAGTCCCCATCTCGGGCATGTCTATTGAGAGGACCATAGGACTGTGTCTAAAATGTCCTCGAACACAGCAATTTGTGGGGTTTTAATGGGAATTTTCGACCTT
>NC_034603.1:34211681-34249679 GCF_900095145.1 Mus pahari | reverse complement strand
CTTTGTAGACCAGGCTGGCCTCGAACTCAGAAATCCGCCTGCCTCTGCCTCCCGAGTGCTGGGATTAAAGGCATGCGCCACCACGCCCGGCTCTCGACCTTCTGCTTTTGGGATTTGATGGTTAAAAACTACAGAAACAGTAGTGAAGCTGAAAAGTACCAATATCAGAAGCCTCACAGAGAGGCTGAATATTCAAAATATAGCTAACATAGAATCCACTCATCCCATTCTTGGGTATATATTCAAAGAAATGCTACTAGTATATCAAAGGCATAGCTGCACGCTCATATTTATTGCTTTACTACTCACAGTGCTTAGGATATAAAACCACAGATTCCTGCAGCAGATGAATAAAGGAAATGTGATTTGTATACACAATGAAATATTATTCAGCCATAAAGAAGGATGGAAACAAGGAGACGGGAAACCATATTTTATCAGTACTTGCTTATATATCACACTGAATCCAATGAATACATTGTAATAAAAGCTATACAGGAACCAACATGTCACAAACTACTAGAATTTGTAGTTGGTCATTGCTATTGCCACCGCTTCTGGCCACACCACTGATCCTCAAAGTGGGATGACCAAACTTCCAAGTAGCCATGTCATGTAACATCTTCGGCTTAATGTTGAAGTCTTGGGTGAGATCAGTCAGTTGGCTAAGATTAGATCGTCTGACTACATTCAGGTTGCCAGGACAACCAGATTGTGACCTATCTGACCCTCCTCTGCATAAATATTAGGAGGGAAAAATATTTTGCCTCTAAAAATTCTTTCTTAGGATTCCTTCCCACATAGGAAGGGCAGGGAGAGAACCCCTCCAGGACCATGTGGGTTAAATGAGTTTCTCGCCGCTCCAATTTATTACTGTCAAGTCTGAGTCCCATGTCTACTCCATCCAAGTCTCCAGGCCCTTATCATCCCTTTGTGTATCTTCATCAGAGGGTGCTAAGTCTTTTAAATGCTGCCTCTCCCCTATATATATAGAAGTGTGGGCACATTCTTATGGCTCTCCTGGTCTGAGGCTTTAAGAGGCTGTGTATCCATGTAACATTTTTTTCTGGTGATAAAGCACCATGTGGAGGACATTGTTTTCACAATGAAATTTTAGAGAGCTTTAAATTTAAAACGAAGATTACTATCAGGCGCATCCTGCAGATTCAGCAGAGAAGCATTTCTGGGAAAGGTAATTTGTTCAGCAAAAAGGAAAGAGGAAATAACAGCATGGAGGTGGGGGAGGGAGGATTCTGGGCCCCAGCAATGGCCACTGTTAAAGTTTATTATACAGGCCTAACAGTAGGTCATGTGGTTCAAGGACTTTAAGGCTATAACAGGAATGTAGGCGCTGGCTCCCTCAGCACTGCCCAGCTCCTGTGCCATATGTCATTTCCTTTAACCATTGCCACTTCCCCTCCACTTGGTACCAAGATACAATGTGACCATGAGGTTGAGTGTCTTTTCTGGGCTGTCAGCACCAACTCTTGCATAATTAGACATAGAGGACTGGGGAGATGAGTTGGTGTTTAAAGCATGAGGAAATGAGTTCAAATCTCTGCAACCCATGGCCTGGGAAGCAGAGACAGGTGGATCTCCTAGAGGGGAGTAGCTTCTGGTTATAGTCTAGCCTAAATGCTGAACAACAGGTTTTAGAGCTAAAGTCCAGAGAGTCTGCTGACAATAGCTTACAGAGTTGTAATTTTCTCTCCTCTCCTCCCCTCCTCCCTTCCTCCCCTCATTCTCTCCCACTCCCCTCTCCTTCCCCAGCCTCCTCTTCATCATTGAAAAAAGTAACAGTTGTTGACATTTCTTTCTTTTGCTAAGTTAGCAGCACAAATAATTTTATTAATTATAAGAATTTTAAATCCTCTTAACCTTGGATAAAAGCACCATATTAGTACAGAACACCTCGTCTGTCAGACTTGAGTCTTCCCGTCTGTGCTCGCTGTATCATCCCAGTCCCACACTGCCTACAGCACCCACCCTCTCAGATCTGTGTGAGAAAAATGTCTCCAGAACAATTTCAAGTTTTTCCTCTGTTATAAGCAAGAGGGCATGAGACTCTCAAGCAAACAGCACTGAGGATCAAAATTTGTCTCTCTCATTGGAGCACCTGTGCAAAACATGCATTCCTGATCCAAAGATGTCACTAATGGATAAGCCACACTCTAGCACCTGGAGTTACAAGAATAAAATAAAAGGTTTCTTAGTAGTGAAATGAATTGTGAGGAACAGTATTGTGACATAGTTCTAACCTGTGATATTGACATAGAGCCTGGTATAGCACCTGTTATCACAGGACATACAGTTTAAGAAGCAAACATATCCTGAGGGTTTGAAGTCTAATTTTATATTTCTAGAGAGATACATGGAACCATGAAATAAAAATATATCATAAAATCCATCATAAAAATTGATTCTCCAACAGTTACATTCCTAGGATGCACAGTGGAGGTAAATCAGAACTGTATTAAAAAGGGAAGCCACGGGGTTTCTGAAGTAAGTGAGAACCCCTGTCGAAGGTGGGCCAAGCACATCTCATGGAAGTTAGAGTTCTGCACGTTGAAGAGTGTGAAGAAAAAAATGTAGACAGTGTATTGAGAATTATTGAAAATATAAATAGAAGTATTTAAGCCAATAAAGAGATTAAAATCTTATTAAACACAGAAAAGGCAACCATGGAGAAGCACAGTAAACAGCTTCTAAATGTGGGAAAAAAGGAGCAGACAAAAACTCTGTGAGCAGACAAATTAATAGTTCAAACATTCCCTGAAGAGAGGATTAGTGAGTTGGAAAACATGTAGAGGACAGGAGACAGCAGAGGTGATGTCACATAAAGACTCCAGTAAGCTAAAAAGTGTGCCATTTGTAAACTACAGGTATCAAACAGCATCCCCAGGAAGAACCAGTGTAAGAACAAGGGAAAAACTATGCTGCATAGGTCATGGTATCCTCAGCACTGATGAATCTATGAATTCAAGAAATATGGTAACTCCTGGGTTGGATGTGAAATAGTTACCCAGAATTTCCAAATACTCTAAACATCAAAGACATTCAGAATCAAAAACCAAACCCAAACAAGACAAAACAAAACCCCATACACTTTTATTTTAAAACAGATAGAAACTAATGACAAGAGCCTTACCTGGAAAAGAATTTGAACTTGAAGTTGGCTTCTCAACATGCACAGTATTGGTGGATTGGTGCCATGCAGAGGCAGTAAGTGAGCCATCATACTAGCCTTCTGTAGCTAGCTAAACTATCATTCAGTCTCAGCAAATTCCAAGACACCACACTGAGTGAGAAAAGCAAGCTCCAAACAGGATGTGCACAGTGCTAATGATGGAAAACTGAAGCTCAGCACTAAAGCACATACTATTCAAGTACTGAATGTACAAGGCAGTGGGAAGAAAAACACAACCACACTTAAGGCTGTGCCGCTGTGTAAAATGGGAATCACGTGAAAACCAAGGGAAAAGCTGTTAATCAGGATTCAGGTATAACCTCTAGGACTGCCTTTTGCTTTTTATATAAAAGAAAGATCCAGGGGAAATATCAAAAACATTAGCATTTGTTTAACTTAAATGAAGGCATACAATGTCTATGATTTTGTGTTTTTCAGCATCCTTGAAATACTTTAAAAGATAGTAATTAAAGGAATTAATCTACACTGGATAGAAAGAATGAAAGAATATGAAGTGAGGTTGCTCAGCATAGTGGGTACTCCAGAGTACTTGGAAAGAAGCCTGAAGGACTCTCACCTTCCTGGAAAAGGAGAGCCCATTCTAGTCTGGATGGAATGAGGTGACAAAAGATGTTCAGTGTAGACTATGTCCATAACTTTGACCCTAGCAACTGTGTGGACACATGTACCAGCTGCCTAACCAGACTCTTAGCTTCCTTGTCTTTTAGTTAGTGGGACCAGGGCCAATCAGAAAGACTCTTCTTTGCACTGTTTTTCACTTCCCTTGAGTTTTAAGTGGCTACATATTTGGCCATAAAAGAATATTCCCACAAACACGGTAGCAAAGATTCCCCCGCTTCAAGTGACAGAAAAATTCCTTCAGATTATCTTAATTAATGTGGTATATTTCTTTTGGCAATATAAAAACTTCCGAACTCAGTCCAATGTTAAGCTTCATGGGCTTCAGGCTTCTGAAACACCATTCTCCCCTCCAGATACCTTCATTCTTGATCTCTGTCCTGTGCATACAGGCATGCTGGCTTTCTTCTTCATCATATGATAAGTCGGGTGGTGGTACCCCTCCAACCCTTAAATCCTCTTGAGTTTTCTATAGCAATAAGAAAAGCAAAGTCTCTTTCAATCAAGTCTCAGCAAAACATTTATCATGTCTCATTAGCTTTGAGAAAGTACTCAGGTCACCATGGAGTCACTCACTGTAGACAGGGCCAGGTAATGCACTACACTTCGGCCATGCTCTTAGTGAGCATGCATCCGTCAGCATTCCATCACCACAACTTTACCAAAGAAAAGGTTTTATTTTTGTTCATAACTTTGGAAGTTTCAGTCCAAGATTGGCTAGTCCCAGTCTTTAGGCATCATGACAGTTGAATGCTAGAGGTAAACTGTTGACATCACAGGCCATAAAGCAAAGAAAATGGTTACTGGGCCCACAGTCCCCTTTAGGAATCATGCCCACAATGACTGAAAGACCTCCCTCCATTCTACAGGCCACATTTCCCACCAACAGCACCCTGGAGCCCACATTTTTGTTACACAGGCCTTTGGGAACTAGAGCAAAGCACAGCTTCATCTCAGTCATGTAGACAATGACTGTGGAAAAGTACTTTTTCTCCCCAGAGGAACACTGGGATGTAGATGTCAGTGAGGGGATGAGTTGATGGTAAGTGACAAATGTCCAGCACTCTACAAAACTACAGGAATGAAGGTAGAGTAGGGACAGCCTAAGAATTTTATTTTCATGTTGTATAGAATGAAAGACGTTTTCAAGGTGACGGAAAGACCTTAAGAGTGAGGGGCATTCTAAGCATAGAAAGTACCCAAGCAATAACACACATACATTGGCCTCAATTCCATCAACACAACCAGACAGAGAGCTGTTTATCTCGAAAGATGCTGTTGAAACATCAGTCAAGTTCAGCTCTAGTGGGAATGAAAGATACAATTATGGGAAATGTGTACCATATTGCTCTTTCCAAAGAGTGAAAATGAAGAGTATCTAGTTTAAGTTGGGGTTACATAGATTTGCAGATTGTGGAGCACAAGTCTTGCTGGCACAGAGGAGACCTTCAGAGATGGTACTGCATGAGGCAAGCATCAACTGTGCCGACGGCACCTCTGCCAGAAATAGAACACGAGGTTCTGTAAGTCATTTATCTTCACAGAACTGCAAGAGAAAATTACATTTATTTCTGAACCACTCTCAAAACACAATAAATCTAAATAAATGTTGTAATACATTTAAAATAACATAGATGTTTACATAATAGTGAGCAGTAAATATTTGCCAGGTACAATTCCCAGAGAGGTAGATAATTCTGGAAGTGGGGAGCAATACCCTAAGGGGGGACATTTCCCTACCTCTTACACTAATCCAGCTGTTCTTGATTTACCTCACCTTATTTGTTCCAGTTTCTCTTCAGCAACCCTCTGTCCCCCTAAGAACAAACATTACATGCTACTTCCTCTCAACCACTGTGCAGGCATTACCCATTAATGTAAATTGTGAATGCACTGGAGTCCTGAGGATAATGCAAAAGTTTCTTAAAGTTATTATCTGGCTGCCTTTTAATTAGAGACATCCAGCAGCCCCTCTTTTCTCATGTCTTTCCCTTTCTGTTCCCTTCAGCCTACGGCATTATTGCTCTGGCTTTCATTGTAAGTCCTCCCCCAAACCCTCCAGGGGTGCTTTAATAAGTCCTGTTTTACCACAGACCATAGATGTTCATGAAAATAAAAACATCCTCAAGTTAATAATCTCATCAATGCTCTTAAGATATTTTCAGTGTGGCTTTACCTTTTATGGGTTGTGTACATGTCGTAAGGTGTTGGCGTTAATTACCTAAGTTTTAAGAATTATGATAGAGAACTTTCTTCCCACCAGAACTGAGTGGCATGTAAAGGCCAGTGGGAGATAAAAATGACAGAAATCCCAAATCTATTCATAAATGAAGAAAATAAGACCTTCTTCCAGCAAGGGTTTATAGATGAGGGCAAGAGCTGAATTTGTGGTCATCTATGTTTCTGGCTGTCCATAGTTTACTAATTCAGATTGAGCTCATTAGATGAGTCTAGACCAGCATTAAGATGTATGGATGCTTGCTATATACTGCCTGTAGTGTGAGGTTTGAGTCTGAGATGAATGATGCCTAGCAACCACAATGCCCCATTGTCAGCCAAAGGCTATGCTGTAGGCTGCAAAGGCAAGCAAAGGCTTGCACCTGGTGTGCTCATTTGGCCTTCACACAGCGCAAGTGCTAGTTATTCCATGACAACACACAAGAAGATGTCAGTTTAGATAACTTCCTCCTAAAGTCCCTTTATGAATGGGCTTACATCAACCTTCAGAATCTATGATTTTTACAATCATCCCAAACTGTCTTTCAATAAAAGAACTTCAATAAGGGTTGGGGGGGAAAAAGATGTGTTCAGTCTCTTAACAAAGCAGAGGCAAAGAAAATCAGAAGTAAAAGAAGACACATGTGTGTTTTCGGATGGTTTACTCTAGCATATTCAGAGCAGGAGTTGCCTTGCCATAAAAGAAGGACTTAGTGGGTACTGTCAGGTGACATCATGATTGACTCTTGAAGAAAAATCGTAAGCTCCATCCATCTTGACTTCTATACTTGGGACAAGGCTTGGTATATAGTTGTGTTTCTATCAGCTATGTATTTGTATTGCTACATATCAAGTTAACCCAAAGCTTGGTGGCATTAAACTGTTAATTTGGATTCTGTGAGCTGGAAATAAGGCATATAGCTGTGTGATTCTGGCTCATGGTTTCCCATCATCTGAAGGTAAGGGGAAGGGTCCACTACCATGGTCCCTGTGATGAGATTCATTTTAATGCAGGCTTTAGGAAAGGATCTCTCAGTCTATATGCTGACTTCAGCTTTTTACAACATGGTCCTCTCCAATATGGCAGTACATCTACAGAATAGTCTGGAGGCAAGGCAACCAAGGGACATTGGCAGAAAGATGGAAACCCTTGTGTCTTACAAAATAAATTGAATGTGATACTTCTTCACTAGTCACAGCCAACAGTCAGAAGGTGGAAATTCCAAAACCATATTAATATTAGGGAGTAGAAATCCTGGTAAATATTTGTGGAACTTCACTCCACAGTATTCAAAGCCTGTCCGTTCAATTGAACTTTGCCCATCAAGCTACAAATATCCCTTGTGGGATTTGGAAAATAAAACCCAGTGAACTCATTATATGCATTTAACCTTCAGGTTGAAAGTAACTAGCATGATAATTACCTGCAAACCATGTGCTTACACGTTCCTGTAATCATAGTACTTGGGAGCCAGAGGCAGAAAATTTGATGTGAGTTAGAGTCAGTCCCAGTATATAGTGAGTTCAAGGTCAACCTCAGCCACACAGAGAGAACCTGACTCAAAATATAAATCAGCATATTTACCTGTAGTAAGATATTTAGCAGGAAAAAGAACTAATTTGGGGGGACCCTGTTTTGTGCACCCAATACTAGGAATTCCTAGCATGTCCTAGGAATCTGTGAGGTTCTTATTTCTCATATGACAAAACTGAAGGTCATAGACTCAACTACTTTGCTCATTATAACATACATATCTAGGAAGGATAGAGTACTCAAATTAAAGCTTAGGATTTCCTGCCTCTAAAGCCATATTCTATCCACTTATCTTGGTCATTAGTGCTGTTTGTCACATTTGCCCAGTTCTTCATGCTGGCCCATGGGAAGATTGCCTCCTGGTCTTCTTGTAATGGGTGGGACCTTCAGAATAACCACAGCCCTTGTACTGTGAACAGAAAAAAAAAAAAAGAGTCTCATACACCAGGCCTAAGTATTATATTGGATCTTTCTAAAGCTATTGGAATGGCCCTAACAGAACTTAAATCTCTGAGTGATGATGGAGAGCTGGCTCACCAATGTGAAGCAGGCAGCCATGTAGAGTGAACAGGAAACTTTATCACTGGAAATCACTAGGATTTGGGAGTTGCCAGATGTTTGCTACTTCAGTATAGTCCAAACCATCCTCCTTGGTGTAAATGAAGAAGCATGGATCAAGGAGATGGGATGGCCTCATCAATCAATATCATATTATTATGGCAGGCTGGGAGAATAGCATCTAAGTGTGTGCAGAGTGACCAACTTACTTCTGCACACAACCGGGCAGAATGATGAAAAAAATAGAGACTGCCAGCATCACTTAGAGGTCACACAACTTCACTCTGAATTCCCCTTGCCCTAGAACAGCAAAGAACAGGGACAGCAGACATGGTATCCCTTCCAGGACCTCTCAGACACACACAATGTGACTTGGGTTTCTGAACTGGGCTAGGTGGAGAAGAATCCTTCATCTGTTCTGCTCAGCTGTTACTAGGGAAGCTCTGTGGCTTGTAGGGCATTTGGTAAGCTGATCTTCCTATGGATATGGGAACCGGTTCATACAAGGCTTGGGTGTCAAGACTGGGCAATATGAAGAGGAACTAGAATGTAGCTTGTGGTGCAAGTCAGAGGCAGCTTCCCACACCTTCTCCCCTTGACAAGCTGGATTCTCATAGCTTTTCTCATCGGTTCAACAGTTGGTTCTCACTAGTGTCTCCTCTACATCATTGAAGACTGTTGTTGCTCCTGGGGGGGTACCATTCCCCTGGTAGACAATGGCAACTACCATACAGGCAGTTGCAGAAGGGACTAGGAGTCAGTATTCACTCTCCTTCGTGGCTCTTTCCCTAATTGTGCAGTGCTATGTGATTGCATCAGAATTAACACAACGACTGCAATACATTAACTGGGAATTCATATTTTCCTCTGCATACTCATGTCTTCCCATGTTCCAAAGACAACATCCCTTTCTGGAGGGGAAGCCATCATGGATACTCCAACTCCTAATGTTGCCTGTTTGGTTTCAAATCCAAGATTGTCTTCTGATCCATTGATTTCTTCTTCAAACTATCACCACATACATTTATACTCACCTTAAAGAAAAATCCTACACGAGAGGATGATCTCACTCCAGAGCTTTTTGGTCCCTGTTCCTCTCCATGTGCCAGAACTTTCCTAAAACCTAGGTTACCCAGTCTACAGACACTAGAGAATGCTATGACACAACATCTGAAGGTAGTCTAGATATTTCAAGTCTAATGAAGATGTGCAACTTAACCTTTCTCATCCTTACCTCTGTTTTAGGCTTCCACCTACAAGAACCTTTGAAGAGCTGGTTCTGTTGCTAAGTTAAAAGCTCCTTGACTTGTCCAAACACTCCCACACTTCCCATTTTGCAGATGTAACAAACTGAGGTCACATGTCTTACCTCTTGCAGAATGACTTTCAAGTACAGTAGAAGCCTATACAGATAATGGGCTTGTAAGAGGGAATTCAAAGATCCAAACTTACTCTGAAGACCTATAGAGCATGACACTGCTAAGTTACAAAGTTGTTGAAGAGAGATTTTTAAAAACTTGGCAGCATTAGTGGAAAATGATTATTGAGAAAGAGCTAAAAGAATAAAAAATGAAAATGGCATTCTGTCTCAGCATGTCTACTTAGGATGTATTCTGCTGTTGAGCAAGAATCTTGCCTTTAGAGTACATAGGAGTCCTCTGAGATAGTAAAAAACAAAGCAGAAGACACTCAAGACATTCTCCTAGTACTACATTTTGACGGTTGCATCAATAATTATGCTAAACCTGCATCCCTGAAAGTCACAAGAATAAAGGTTAAGGCTGAATGCGGCTCAGGACTGGGCTCTGAATCCTACAGTCAGTAAACCTGACATACACATTATATATGGACACTTGGAGAAAAATTGATCTGTTATAGATTTCCCCCCTTACATAATGGAAACGTAGGCTGCCTTATGCGAGTAAAGAGACACTTTCTGGGAAGGCAATTCAGGAACTTATGAAAACAAGTAAGAGAGTACAGCTCAAATTCTTATGTACCCATGAACGGATGGAAAATAAAACACAATTTCTCCATAAAATAGAACACCATACAGCATAAAAAGGAAAGCAACCTTGCCCCACAGTTTAGCATGAACAGAACTGGGACAGACACATGGTGTGAAACAAAAGGGGCCCATAATACAAGGCCACTTCTGTGCAGTGCCCAGAAGAGGCACAGTGAGAGAGCCCAAGGATGACCAGGTATAGAGGGATGGAGAGCTGCAGGAAGCAGAGAACTACTGACATTTGGTGCAGTATCTTTGTGAGGAGCCTGATAAGGTTCTGAAATTGGGTCTGCGAATCTCGTGAAAACCATTTATACTTCAAATTGGGGAATGGTATGTGAATTTGCATCTCGACAAAGCTCTGTTACATGTGGGTGTACATACACACACAGACACACATAGACACAGACACACACACACACACACACACACACACACACACACACACACACACAAACGATTACATTCAGAAAGACGTTGGAAAAGAAAATAAAACCCAGAATTAGAGTCAATGAGAACTCTGGGCCTTCCAGAGAGCCCTTCTCAAAGGATTTCCTTCATACATTGAGTGACCTTCAGCTTCTTTTGTTTAGATTTGTTGACTCCAAGTTGCCCAGCCCAGAAAGATCATCCTGTGGACCTTTCTTGATGATGTTGCCCATGGCAGAGGATACCCAATAAGAAAGAGATTGTTCGCCATAAGGAAATCAAGATGTCATTACCAAAAAGGAGAACCTGGTGTTAGAAGCCCAAGTCCATGCTTAGCACCTAGCTTCCATAAATTCATTGTACAAATGGTTCCTTTTGGGGAATTACTTTTCTCCAATCAATTGAGCCCAGACATCCACAGACTCAGCTTTGCCTTCCCAGTCCTCTCAAAAGCCAGTGCTCCTTTGCCATAGGAATGACGTCTAACTCTAGTATAAGTGGTTGAGCCTGAACTCACTAGCCCTTTGACCTTGACCCAAACCATTCTCTTTACAAGTCCCTCCTTAATTTAACATCCCTTTGCCTCTGTGCATAAACAAGAGGCATAGCTAGGCTCAAACCCATTTTCAGCTTTCTCCAGTTGTTCCTTATGTCATGACTAGCTTTTCTCCGTGTACCCCAGAAACGAAAATAAAATTGATCATTTTGTATACTGCTAGCTCCATAACATTTTCTCTCATGTTTTAAATTTTTTTTTCAAATCCAATAAACATCCCAGTCTCTGCTTCTGTGGTGTATTTAAATGACCTTTGAATCTGAAATGCACAGAAAGTAAGCAAGGCAAAAGAGAAGGACGACTCTTTCTACCCTGACCTTTTCCACAGATGTTAGAGATCGACACACAATTAAAGGTTGTTGAAAGAGGCAACTGTTACGGACAGTGTGTCCCCAAATTCATATGTTGAAGCCCACACCTCCAGAGTGATAATACATGGAAAAGAGTCATGAGGGCAAGGTATGCATGATGGTATTAATGCCGGAGAAGAAGAGATGTCCAATATTCCCCATCTCCTCCCCGTCTTTTTCCTCTTCCTGCCCTCCTTCTCTTCCCTCCTCCCTTCACATAAATACAGAAGAGGTTATACAAGTACATGGCAAGATTATAAGGACAACACAGTTCATGAGATGCCTCAGAAGGAAACATACCTTGATATACATTCATCATGAACCTCATGGCCTTGGTAATGGTTAGAGATAAATTGCTTTTATTTAAACAATCCAGTCCATAGTATTTTGTTATAAGAACTCAAGCAGATAAGAATATTCACTAATCTGAAACTTTGTTCCTGCATCCACATGGTTTTCTATAAACTGCTTGAGGATCTCACATCCGTAGATAATTATCTATCAATCACTGCACAGCAATCCCGACCATCAGGTATCATTCACTTTCAGCTGGGCTTCTCTTTGGTTGCATTTATACTGCTCTACTTAACAACTTAATGTCTGATTATACTGCCAGACTCTCAGCTCCATGGTGACAGGGGCTCTGTCCATCCTGAGTTCCTCTAACTCATGGGACTTCATCACAGCAGATGTTGAGAAATAGTTGTTGAATGTATTGGCTTGTGAAAAAAATCCCGACGGGAAATTAGTGATGAGTGATTTCTTTGATTGACTGTTTAGCACATCTTCTGTTTTGAACTTCTAAAGAGCAAAAATGAATGACTATTTACATTATGACCAACTCCTAACTAGAGCCAAAAGGTCGGGCTGGTGGATCATTAACCTCTTGTGTATGATACATGGGTTTCTCAGTAGCACCCCTTTTTGTTCTACTGAGAGCAGAATATTAGGGAGGGACCTGATTCTTGGTGAAGTGACAGTATACAAAGAAACTTATGATGGAAGACGGGAAGATGAAAGTGAGAAAGATGAAAATGATTGGAGAGAGTTACACTGTCAAGGTCATTGACTGAGGCTTGATTAAGCTTCAGCATTTGTGAAGTACATAGAACTGTGTACTCAAAGGATGGGAAGCTGGACATGGTCTACGAGTCCTACCTACTACTGGATGAAAACTTCTCTTTTCATCCCAAAGAAGGAAGAAACATTGCTTATGGTTGGAAGGGGTCACAAGGTAAAGAATTATTCTCATGACTTCATGCAAGGAGGAGGGATGCTACCATGGTGAACATCACCTGGAAAATTGTACTCTGTTATCAGCATTATTTTTGTAGACGTATATTCCATTTCTTTCACCTTGGGTGCAGATGATGAAATGATGTTTCTCTATTCTGTGGGCAACAGTACACTTGAAGGGATGCAATTCGGAGTGAGACAGCCAAGAGAGGAAAACTTCTCCACATCCAGCTAGAGTAAAACTCACATTGACAGACTCGGGACATAGGTGATGTAGCAGGGGCGTGGAAAGGTTGAGCTTAGCCAAGGTGAGATTGTGTGTACCACTGAACTGCCTTATCGGATGCAGAGCTGGGAAGAGAGCAGGGAAGGATAAAGAAAACAAGCATGCAAAGCCCTAAGAGCTGACCTCACTTGCAGAGAAGACACTGAGTTCTATGCCTTTCACACACACACCCTGAGGAGACACTGAGTTCTATGCCTTTCACACACACACCCTGAGGAGACACTGAGTTCTATGCCTTTCAACCCCCCCACCCCCCAAAAAAATCACTCAAAGAGTAGTAAGTATGTCCATTGGATACAAAAACATACTTGCCATAGGTGCCAAGAGCATGTGGGGGACAAGAGGAATCGAGATGAATTACCAACACTGCCTGACTTGAGGGGAACATACACTTGGAGTGGAGAGCAACTCTCTGTAAAGCACTCAACTGCACCCTAATCCAGCCATGCTTCCCAGACTGAAAATAAGGCGGTGTTTGCTAGTTATCTTCTCCGAAAGAGATGGGGGGAGTTACTAGTATTTCTTGGTGGGGAGTCATATACCTGTCATTATTGGAATCTTGAAAAGAAATGACTCCTTTAAAAATTGAGTAGACTGGAACCAAGTTGATTTTTTGACTTGCATACAACCTATTAAATTGTGTGATACTGTCATTCAGTGAATCTAGTTAATCCTAAATATCATCTTCTGCCTCATTACCCATGTCTTGTATTCCTAAATATGAGTTAGGCTCCAGCTCATACTGCTTGGCACAGGAGTAATTTATAGTATGATTAAAATTTCATTTTACTATTTAATAATCTTTTATTATATAGGTAGGAAATTACCATTCTCTTATTATAACTTAAGAAAGACCACCTATTCTCTATACCTCCATCTTCTGCTCCTCTTCTATCATCTAACACAGCTCCTGAAAACATCTAGATGCAAATTCATCTCTTTTGGCTTCATTTTGGTTGAAAGTTTCTACTTATTTGGGGGGTGAAGGACTTTAATAGTCTTGATGACAGCATTTTCTTCTAGACCCTTTGTTTAAAAAAAAAGAAAAAGAAAAAGAAAAGAAAACAAGAGTCATGTTCATGAAAAAACTGCTAAGTGCTGCTCACTGGTGTCCTGGGTTCCTAGGCACAAAGACTGACCATGATGGCGGCCTTCTTTGCAGATTATCTCATTCCTTTGGTGGCTGTGAGAAAGCACATAGCAATGCATAAACAGAACTGGTGAGAACCAGATGTAAATGTTTGTGACGAGTGTTCAGTAAACTCTACTCAACAACTATTGACCCATTAGCTCTTACGGATTTACTGGCGAGGAGAGATAATATGAAAATTTCCAACTTGCAACAAGAAAGCATGCCAATTCTCCATTGATTCTGCCCTCACTCTTCTCCTCACTTGCCTATCCATATCTTTCAACCTAGGCTTACTCCCCAGATGAATGAAGAAGCCAGCTGAGGTGACAGGGGATTGTTTGTTACGTTCTAAATAGCTGTAGCACTAAATCTTGTTATATCACTTTTCTATGGATTTGGACAAGCTGTAATTTCTCTAAGCATCCTGTTGCTCATTTACACCGGTTGTAAGATTGGAGATGTGGTAAGGCAAGTTTCTGCAATATAGTGTAAGCTACCAAAAAGATGGAGGGTTTTTTTTTTTCTTCTGCTACTTCTAGAACTGCCATTGGTGCCATTACTGGCCTGCTCCCAGTATCTGAGATAGCTCATCCCTATAGAGTTCGACTTGGCCACTGCTGCTCCAAACACTTCCAGTCATGCTCTTCCTACAGCTCTCTTGGGAAACATGAGAGAAGGTGTGGCGAGATGGAGAAATGGATGTCACATGGGAGAAAGGAAAAGAGAAAAAGCTTGTTAAAGTACAGGGGATAGCTGTGGACTAGGAAAAGAGTTAGACTGAAGAGGGAATTGTCGCCATTGGTCCATAAAGCAGCATCCTTGATGAGCAAAGGTGCATCTCCTCTCCATAAAGCCACCTCTAAGTCCATCTCAGTCTTTGTGCTTGGAGGAAGCCTGGCTGCAGGAACTGATTCAGACAAAGCTGTCTTCCCAAGAATGGCCAACCTCACATACAAAGCGCAGGAAAGCAAACAAGATTTTACTCTGAAAGAGAAGAGTTGAAAAGACTATAGAAGAATGAGACCTAGCCTAAGAAGGAACCAGGTGTTCTAAGAATTGGGGTCCTGAAAAATCATTAGATACATGGCATGGTTGGACACTTTGGCATTGGAAAGATGTGAAGCTACTTGTGCTGCCAAAGGCAAAGCCAATGGCTTCTACCAGCCGTGAAGGGCTGAAATAGTCATTATCCTGCATCCTGGAGCAGAAGCTCAGAGAACTTCCCAGGCTGGCTTGTCAGAGATGCTGCTTAAAGCTTCCAGTCATTCCTGGTTTAAGCATCCATGATCAATAGAAGGAAGACCCAAATTACCCAACATTTTGCTGGTCTATTGAGAATCCTCAAGTGTTGTCAGTCTTCACTGTGCACACACTGGATAATGGAAAAGGCTAGTCATAAATCTGAGATTCAAACTCCAAATGGATTCTGACTCGCCATGCCTCTCATAGTATTAGGTACTTTCAGCCACATTCACTTGCTATAAATCTCACACCCTGCCACTCTCACACTAACTTCCTGTGCATGGTCCATGCACTGTGATGAATAGCTCTGACCTGCTACTAAGGAGTCAGTTAGTGGAAACTTCCAGGAGAATCTTCTGCTGGCAGTGATCAGCTGAGACATCCCACCCTTTAATAATGAGAGAATGCTGGAGGCCTTATGTGCCTAAGCAGTACAGTGCCCTGAACAACTCCTTAAAGGCATGTCATGGACAGAGGCAGGAATTAGGAAACAGAATGCAGTTCCTTCTTTCTGTCACTCCCTTTCTAGTTCTATTGAACCTTCTTCATCACTGTAGTTGTCCTTATAGGCATAGTACCATACTTTGAGGTAGCTCACCAATGTTGTGGCATGTAATAAATTGTGTCTTCTTACTGTAATACCTGTGTTATAGCTACTTGAACAGCCTCAAACTCAAGTCCACATGAATGCTAAGTGAAAACAAGGCTACCAACGAATCATCTTGGGACCAGCATGAATATGATCCATTTGGCTCTGCCCACTAATAGAGCCTCCCCAATTATTGACCAATTTCTTTCTTGCATGTTTTTGATAGATAGATAGATAGATAGATAGATAGATAGATAGATAGATAGATAGATAGAGCCCGACCTGTCCTTCTTCTCACTCCATCAGAGCCCTGGTTTTAAGAACAAGCAGAGGAAACATTGTGTTCTGAAAATTAGACCTTTGCTTCCGGTCCTAGCTTGGCACCCATTAGCTTTGTGGCCTTAAGTATTCTTCTACAACTATACAAAAGTCAATTCACATCAGGCATGTAAATCTAAATAGAGATTACTCCTGGCTGTATAAAACATGGGATCAACAGTCTTTGGCTTCCTCACCTGAAAATGATGTTAATGGTGTCCCTGGCTTAGAGGGCAGCCACAGGGATTAAGCAAAGTAGCATGCATGAAACACTTAATGCAGTTGCAAAGGATCGGTATGGTTGCCTTGCACAATCTGTACAAATAGATTCAGTGATAACAGTTTGCTTGGGATAGCATCCTTCTACCAGCAAGGCTCCCACTACCCTTGAGAATGATGGGAAGGAACCTGCAGGCATGAGGCTGCATTATGGGCAGTGTGGTTCCGGACTGTCATTGAGCCTTGTAGTCTAATGACATCTCACCTGTCTTTTATAACAGAGCTTCTGCTCGTTAACACTTTTTTAGAATCAAAAAGAGGCATGAGACTAATTCCTGTCCATCTTGATGCTTTTTAGAACAAAACCATCAGCCAAGAACTCCATATCAGTTAAGTCTTAGTGGAAGGGCCAGTGATAGAGAGGTCACTCCCCCCTCTCCCACACAGTGGGAGTATTTGGATGGAAGCTGCATTTGACAGTTTTGACACATGCATTTGACCTAAGCCTAAGAAGCCTTGTCTCCAGGATTCTTGAAGAACACCCTTGGGATTTAAGGAATTTCCTTTCTCTTGCTGCTTCCAAGCCTTCAAAAATAAAAAACAAAATAAAATAAAATAAAGACTGCCTATCTTGTTCCAGAGCATATGGCTCAGAATTCACACTCCTGGACTCAGTCTTCATCACCACCATTTCCTATGCCTGTCTTTTGTTCCCACCTTTAAAGCACACTTGATTTCCCTCCGAAACACAGCAGTGATGCCATGATTTTCAGTATTCCTATTAGTTCGTGGTGTCCACTGAATAACTTAAGGTTCTAAATATTTGCAGAATAAATGCCAAGTGTCTGGATATACACAAATATGCTATTCACTTCCCAGTCAGAGCTGGGTGTAGAGTCACTTTTCCTTTATATAAAGGATTTGACATGTCCTATTTTCAATGACAAGCATGAAATAAAGTCAAAGGAATACGAAAATCAAGATTAAGAAAGGAAGAAGAAAATTAAGGTTTTTGTCTGTGGGTCACATGCTTTCTGAAGACAGTCTCGAGATGGCTTTACACGACGTATGGAAAAACTTCATGAGAGGGGAGTTTTCTCAGAGCAATCCAAAGTAAGGTTGACAAGAGCTTCCTCACTAGAGCTCAGCAGGGTATGTTCTATTGATTCGGGTGCTCTGATCCCCACGATACAAAAACAATAACAATCTTAAAAATCTAAACTTCACTCCTATATCACCAAAGGAGAAGCTTCTATCTGAAGGCATAAATCTAGATGGACCTGTTTCTCAAACAGCCATGCCAATCAGCTTGCACCACAGAAAGAATGACTGACTCTTTTAAAAATGTTGTGTTAGTATATACTAATCTATTCTACTCTTAAAAATCAACTTTCTTGCTTCACACACACACACACACACACACGCACACACACACACACACACACACACACACACGCTATGTAGCTGTGTAGATCAGGCTGCCCTCAAACTTGCTGTAATTCTCCTGTCTTAGCCTGTGAGCGTTGGGATTAGTGTGCACCAACACATTTGACTTATATGCAAAATTTAATCAGTGTCTTATAATTTTCCCAAGAAATAGGAGGAGATCAGAAAGTATTTAGCATAGTACCTGAGAATCAGTAAAGAGAATAGAGACATAATCTTGTTCTTCCTAGAAACCATGCTAATTTGATTGTGAGTTACAGATGTCTGTTTGCTAGAAAGAGAAATGCTCACCAGTTCCACAAGGAGGACATGTTTGCTCAATGTAAAATTCTAAGAGAAACATTTGATATGTGGAACAGTTATGCAGAGGGCACTAATGAATTTATAGAAAAATACAGGTTCAGAGAGGGGTCTTAAATATGACCTTTTAAGAATGTCCTTGGGAACAAAGTTAGATATGACACAAAAGCACAACTCAGTGATATTTAGGAAAGGATGTGTGCATGGGCCTTAATCCATGTGGGTTCCTATAAAAACTGATACATTGAAACACTATGGCTGTATCATCTATGGGTTTTGAGGCTGAAGGCCCATGATGATGGTGGCAGTTTGGTGGTATGCTGCAGAGAGCTCTATTCCATTTTGTAGAGTGCCAATTTTTCCTAGTATCTTCACATGACAGAATGAGACTTGAGTTTCAGTCCTATCTGTAGGGTCCAGGACTCATAACCTAATTACTATGCAAGGATACATTTTTCCAACATCATAACCTTGGTATGAGGATTTCAACATATGAACCCTGGTGATTGGGAAACAAATATTTTCTTGATAGTCACATAGCACTGTGGTTCCTAACAGAGGAGATCTGACCACAGTGTGCATACTCCATACATATATCCTTGCAAATTAACTCACCATAATTCAATATTAATATGCTTTCACATAAAACTGTGCTTGAGCTAATCAAATATATCAAATGTTGATTATATAATAGCTTTTTCTGTACAGTTTTCTCTATGCAGTAAGACATTTATCCTTTATAAAATCAGATCATATTTGGCAAACAATGACTGACCCCTACTTTGTTACAGCACTACGCTAAGTACTGGTGATAAAAAGTAGTAGGAGACTCTGTCCTTGGCCAAAAGAAACTCACAGACTAGGAAATGTGAAGACAATAAATAAGGAAAGAGGTCTCCAATGGCAAACACTGTTTTTAAGGGGTTAAACAAGTAGATTAGCAATTTAGACCATTTGTTTTGGGAAAGGCAGTATATGCAATAAATTTTGAAATGTAAGAAGTCATCTAAAACCAGTATGAGCAAGTAAGAAAGAATATTGTATGTGGCAAGAGTGTGAGTCCAATCAGTCTTTGCATAAGTGTGTCTCTTGACAGCCTTGGTGATCATCACATGAATCTACATATGAACAAAACCCGGAAAGCTCAAAACGCATTGTACATATATGCACACACACTGGACAAAACAACAGGGCTTCAGGAACTGTAGTCACTGGTCATACAATTGATTATTCACTTAATGATTGACCACATACAAAAGAGTAGCCTGATGTATTACAAGGGAGCTGAAGAATCTCTGTGACCTAGTGATAGTGTAGCTGCCCTGTGGCGTACGTTGCTACACATTGCTGACATATATGTGGCAATTCTGATTAAACAAAACTTCTGTACCACTGGTCCTATGGAAGTACAGCATACACAACTATAAAAATGGATTACAAATATGCAGCACCCCACAACCATGTGTACCTGCTCTTTTTTTTTTTTTTGGTGGTGAAACAATTTTATTTCACAGTTGTCTTTAAAACTGCAAAGACACTTATTTTCTTCATATAAAAACATTGGTATAGATACCTATATTTCCTAGAAAATGATTATGTATACCCTTTCAAAGAAAATGCACCCCATTATATGGTTTCTGTGAAGTTGCTTAGAGAAAACTCACATCTGGACTGATTTCTAAAATATACCAACTAATACACTGCAGCTGTTGGTTTAAAATACAGATTATTNTCACCAGTGTTTGTCCCTGCATCCTCATGTCCTAGTAACCTTTATCACTTAATGTTCCATTGGTTCATCAGCTTTTTCTGCAGGTTCCTCAGCAGCCTGTGAAGGCTGTGCTTTTCTCTGAGGTCTTTCTTCAAGACCATCCAGGAATGGAGACACATCATCATCATCATAGATTGTAAATTCCAAGTCTTTACCAACAATTCCAATGGAAACATTCTTTGTGGTCAGGTCCTGCTGCAGGGAGTATTTCTCTTAAGGCACACAGGCCTTTAACCAGCCTTTAACCAGTTCATCCAAATTGCACTCCATAAATTCAGACATATGTCTCTCCAGGTAAGTACGAGCTGATTGAGAACGGGCTCCGATAGACATAGCTCTGCAGTCAAAAATAGTTAGCAGATGGACAGGTTTGGAAAATGTGAGGGCCCATATCATCATAACAGCAATGAGCAGCCCAACACCATACGGCCTCCGGCCATATTGCTGTGTTGGGATCTGGGTCTTGCTTCCAATTAGAGACACAAGGCGAGACACAGTGGTCTGTCAAACACAAATCTGGAATCCAAACACTCTTGGTGCATAAAGTTGCATAACAGTCTGGCATCAGCAGTTAGACCTGCAATTGAGATACCAATAGGGTTGTCAACGTGGACAATTTTCTTCTGGTGAGCAGCAAGCTCTGACTGTGCTCTCTTCAGTGCAACCAGCACTGCATGCGTTTTTGATTTTAGACCAACTGTTGCTGAACCTTGCTTAACAGCTTCCATTGCATATTCAATTTGATGAATCCTGCCCTGAGGGCTCCAAACAGTGACATCATTGTCATACTGGTTTCGAAACATAGCTCCGGTGCGGCAACCACTCCTGCTCTTTACTGCGTCTCTTAGCTGCGTCAAGAGGCCGTTTTGAGTGACTGACATACATCATCTAGGTATGTGCAAATCTACTCTGTAGTTGCTGATGGACATATCTCCTTTCATTCTTTTACCAACAAACAGATCTCAGGAAATGCTATCTCTATTGTCTTTTGTTTTGTGAACTTCTTCAAGTCATGAGCCACAAATTGTTCTACTACCAACGGAGATACCTCCATATACACTGTATAGCTATTGCTCAGAACTCAAGCGGCACAGGACTCTGCAGACACACAGTGACAGCTGTCTGTCCTTGCTGTCTGTGGCCATCCTTTGTTAGTGTGTCTGTGCTTCCTTTCACTTGTATGTCTGTACAATGTCTTCGACCTTTAGAACAGAGCATCCCTAACCCACTTCCCCAAGTCTCCTGTCCGGAAAGGCTGATGTCTCAAAACATCCTTGAAAGGAGATGGCTACAGACAGTTTAGGATGAAGCCTACATGTCTGCAGAGGTGTGGAGTGCAGGTGGTTTGCTGCTGTGCCTACCTGGGTTTTCAATTACTGCTCTCCTCTCCCATGTCTGTGCCCAGCCTCCAGCTTCTTATCCATTTAGCATCACATAGACCCCAGGAAATGTGTTTTATCTTGCCTTTAGTTTCATGAATTTGTACAAATGATGAACCACAAACTATCTTTTCTGAAAAGGAAAATTCTCTGCTTGTGTTCATCTTCCACTAATGGGGGGAGAAGCCAGTAAAATAGAACTTTTAGGGTCTCCTATTTCTTTCAGTCCATTTACCCACAAAGTTTGTGCAGTCACACTCCTCAGCTTCAGCCTACCTGAACATCCTCACTCTGTAGTCTGGCTCCTTTGTCATTTTCCAGTTCCTTCTGGATCTCTCTTCATGTCAATCAAAAGGCATTTCATTTCTTCCGAAGGAAATAGGCTTTGCCTCTCCTTGGTTACAACGAACTATCTGTAGATGTAAATAAAGCCACAGGCAAGTATGACACAACTAATACACGTTTGGGCATAGGGAATACCACTGAAGTGGCATTGAGAACCAGAGTAGCCTGTGCCCATCTGCATTCTGAGTCCAGGAGCAAGAAGAAGAGGTGGGTCTGAATTAGAGACAACATCGTAAGAAATCTAGGGCTGGACTAATGCACCCAATGTGGGCCTATTGTCTGCTTCCCAAAATACCCTGGGGAAAGTGGTGCAATCTGTGGGGATAATGAGCAGTTGAATATTTTAACTTAACTGCTGCTGACCTCTGTGAAGATACCCCACAGCTTCCCGGAACGGGCTGAATCAAATCTGGGAACGCAGCCACCTCCCTCGGGTTAACACAAATCTCTTAATGCCAGATTCATTAACAGCTCACCCCACTCCAGCCTCTGCAGGTTTTCTTTTCTCTACAGCTAAACCTTTTCATGGAAAAGGTAGGCATTTCATTTTTCCCTGTATATAATCTCCCAGTTGATTTGACAGATCCCCCGCTTGGCCTTCAGTGATGGCACTGTAGAGTAGGAAGGTTGCCTAGGTTAAAGCCATACAGCAAGCTTTCCCAAGCTTCACTCTCCCCTCCATGAGTATTTCCATTCTGAACCCAGACTTAGTGACAGACATGTTGCTGCCAATGGAAATTCCTCCACATGCGTGTGAAACACCGTGATGGGGAGATGAAGGGCTGGAAGTTCAGGGGAAGGCCAACTAGTGGGAACTTGGCAGTATGCAGGGCAGAGGGATAAGATGAAGGAATAGTACCACTATGATGTTCATTCCCACTACCTTCATTAGCTTTCTAATGCAGGCTTGAGCTCTCGGTGGGGCATGGTGTTAGAACATGAAATGGAACTACCATAGCCTTCTCCATGGTAGGAACAGAGGTGAAGAAGTAGAAATAACCTATGAGAGAGTCATCAGCAAGCCCTGGGCCTAATTTACTTTATCCGTTTCTCACAGTGCTCTTAGGTCTGCCTAATGGCCCTGTGGACAAGATAAATAAAGGATACCAATGCCTTACATTATTTCCAGCCAGCTCAGGGCATCGAGGCCTGCTTGGGCTTTACTCAGCATTAGTAGTGTCCCCGGCTTTCTGATGGGATTCTTTTCTCTGGCTGTAATGTCTATGCCCCATGTGATTTGATGATTTGGGAGAGTGGTATATAAATTTTTCTTTAAATCTCTCTCTCGCTCTCTTTCTCTCCTCCCCCCTCCCCTTCCCCCTCCCCCTCCCCCTTCCTCTCCCTCTCTCATGTATGCTTATTGACTCCTTGGAAAGAGAAAGAAGATATAGGAAAATAGTAGAGCTCAAGGTTAACTGTCTGCTTCTTGACATTTTTACAATTTGTTCAGTTAATATAACTCCTTACAATAGGCATTAGCATCTCTAAGTATGAAGAGGACAACATCAGAGAAAAGTAAATAAAATTTCTTAATGTTATTTATCTAATAAGTGGTCATATTGAAATTCCCATCAGACGGCAACACCTACAAAACGGATGTGACGTTTAGTTTGACTTGTCAACTTCACACAGCTTAGCATCACCTGAGAAGTGTCTCAAGGAGGGATTGTCTAGGTCAGGTTGGACTTTGGGTACACCTGTTGGGGACTGTCTGATTCCACCAGTTGAAGTGGGAAGGTCCAGCCCATGGTGGAGAGCATCAATCCTGAGTTTGGGTGCTAGACTACGTAAGAGTGGCCAAGGCAAGCCGAGCACTGCAGAGCACAGGCACACCCTTTTCTCTGGGATCTGACTCACCTGTGTTTAGCTGCTTCAAGTCCTTGCTGTCTACACTTCCCAAATAGGGTGACTCTGTCACCTGGAACTCTGAGTTAACAAACCCTTTCTCCTGTAAGCTGCTTTTGTCGGGGGGGGGGTACTTTACAACAGCAACAGGAAAGAAGTCTAGGACATAGGAGAATAAAGTTAACCATGCTCTTCAAAGCCATGCCCCCTGCCCCCTGCCAAGTCCGTGAGGATCAGCAAGGCAGAAAGTTGTGCTGTCACTTCTTAGAGGGGTCACCTTGAAACCTCTTTAGAGATTAGGTGTGAGATGGTGGGAGGGGGGAGCAGGCTGGACTTTGCATATCTCAAAGCAGCGTGAGTCACCACACTAACCACCTTCAGGATCCCATTGCCAAAAAGGCTCCCAAGACAAGGAGCCACATAGAGGGACAGTTTTATTATGGAACGGGACTCTGTCAGGCAAGAGCAAGAGGAAGATATGCACCCAAGGAGCCTGCACATCCAGAAGATAGAGGAAGTGGTGGACTTTTGTCTCCAACGTTCATTCTTCTTGTGGAGCCACCTGGACTAAGCACATTCTCTTCTGCAAACCGGCCTTAAGTCCTGCCACTGTGTGTGGCTCTGCATGAGGAGCCGTTACCATCTCTGTAGTGGAGTATTCCCCACTCCTCTGGTCCCACCACCCTAGACAAAAGCATTGGTAATCCACTGGCACAACACCCTTGGTAAGAAATCATGGACTCTTGTACTTTGTGGTGCCAACTGATACATGGTGCATGTACCATGTCCATGTCTTGAGCTGCCCTCCAGTTTCTGTCCAAAGCACTTCAGTCCAGAAAGGCCCAGGTCTTCCAGAAGAGGAGGTGATAAAGATCTGGCAAGTTCTAGCCACTTTGGTAGCTTTAAGTGTTGAAGCTATTTCTGCATCCCTAGCCTCCACTGAAACCAGTTGCAGCCCAGGAGTGTAATTATTATTACTCAACCCTGTCAGAATCCTGCTCCACAAAGCAAACCTCAGCTCGGTGGTAGGACAACCACCCTAAAGATGAGGCCTTCTCATGTAAGATGTTTTTGGCCATAGGATGATGAGCGGTGAGAAGATATACCACTTCAGAGCTGCAGTAGGACAGTATGAGACTAGACTCTGGGTTCTGTGTACTCCTAGAGTGACCTGGAATGAAAAAAAGCTAAAGCAAGGATGAGTTAATGGGTGATTGTTATAACCCAGGTGATATGCTCTTAAGTCAATAAACAGATATGAAAGTGGAGGAGTCCAACTACTGGAAGGCAAAAGAGGATTAGAATTTCAACACTCCTGTAGCTTTGGGCTACAGAGTGAGTTCAAGGTCAACCTAGGCATTTTAGGGAGAGACTCTGTCTCAAAAAAAAAGTAATAAGAGGCTGGAGATGAAACTCAGTGGTAGAGTGGTTGCCTAGGGTGTGAAAGACCTTAGTTTCTGTCCTCAATATGGCAAGGCAATTTTTAAAAGCAAAAGATCATTAGGCCATCATAACTACTATCATGGAGGACACTCTGGTGCCCATGACCTCTGTCTGCAGAGATGACAAGATCAAGGTTCAGGAAAAAATCATCAGTGGAGAGAACTGCCAAAGAAGGTTATAGATCCTCAGTGGAAGGGCCCTTGAGTTCTGAGAATCTTGGATTTCTTATCAAGGGTGTCCTGCAAAAAGAGTACCAATGCTTTTGTCAAGGGAGGCAAGACAGTAGGATCAGAAATACCCCACCTAGAGGAATAGCCAGTGACCTCTTGTGCAGAGTCATGCATGGTGGGAAGACTCAAGTTCAGGCTGCAGGAGAGAAGGTGGATAGCCCAGATGGCTCCACACGAGGAGTGAGTCTGGAGACAGCAGCTTCCCATCTTCCACATCTTTTAGGTAAACAGTTTTCTTTGTGAGATTCCTGTTTGATCTTCTTATACCTTCACAAGCATATCCTCATAGCTGTGTTCCATGTATCTTAACAAATGCCACTCCCCGCAACCCGCGCGCGCGCACACACACACACACACACACACACACACACACACACACACACACAGAGGCATGTTCTGTGTATATGTCAGCAAGCCCAGATCCTTCCCCAGTCCTGATGGTGGTGGTGGCTTGTACAGAGAATACAGCTAGGACTCAATGCCAAGCTTTGTCACCAAGTAAAAGGAGTAAGAATGACTCAGTAGACCTTTATGCTCTGTGCCATAGATATTGGCGGGGTAGAAAATCCCACCAGCAACTCAGATCCCTGCTCAGGAGGCTGAGAACCTGGCAGGGAGCTGTAGATTTGTGACATTTCATTCAGAAAATATTTGGAACTAGCCACATGTCATGTCTTGAGCTAGACAGATGCTGCTCCATAATGAAGTCACAGGTAGTTTTTTTAAAAGAAAAAAATATGGGAGAGAAGGGCTCACAATGTTGCTTGTCCTGACAAGGTCAAAATGGACTTCAACCTGAAGATTCCCAGCCCCATGTCCTAAAATGATGCAATTACAATGGCTATGACCACATCCAGCTCTCACATGCAGTTTTTGAGCCCTTCAGATGTTGCTATTTCATACTGACTTGTGCTGTATAAACAAGATTTTGAAGACTTTAGTATAAAACAAATGGGGGAAATATCAATTGGGTAAAATATCAGTTGAACATCTCTGTGGATTGCAGACAGAGATCTTAGTACTTTGGCTATATGCAGTTAAGTATTATTATTATTATTATTATTATTATTATTATTATTATTATTAAATCAAACTTTACCTGGTTTATAAATTCCTATGAGAATGTTTAACATTGCACATGGGGCTTGTGCTGTATTTCTGTTTGGGAACTGAGACACTTGAAATTACTTTTTTCCTTTTAACAGAGCAAATTCTTTTTGAATAACTACTTACCTGCCGTGGACATGCCTCACCTCCTAGAGTTTACATAGATCATTCCTATAATCCCATAGATAACATCATCCTACAAATTGTACAATATAGGGGAAGAGGCAGGATGCCATGATGCAGGAGAAATTCTGAGAAGGTAGTCTAGAGACAAGAGCCCCCCAATGGCTGAATGACCGCTGTGCTCTATCTCTGGGGAAGTCCATGGGCCGATGGCCTCAGTAGCTTTCTTTACATTGATAGGTTTTCATCCCATTCAGGATTAACCAATGAAAACAGAAATAACTGCTTATAATTTAGATCTTCCTTTCCAGCCTCTTGCTCCATACATACATGTTCCATGACTACGTAGCCTTTGCTATGTTGTAGAGTCAGATGAGGGTTAAGTTTGTGCCTGGTGCTGGCCTGTGGCACTATCCTTCAGGAAGCTATAGTAAGGCCAGCAGAGGCCTGAGGCTCTCATGAGAAAGAGGCGATTCAAGCAAAACTGCAGAACCAACATCCTCCTCTTCCTATTCCCCTCCCTTCCTTTTGTCTTCCATCTATCTACCCTCTTTCTCTTTCTCTTGAGGTCTCCCCTTCTCTTCCTCCCATTTCCTTCCTCTTTCCCTCTCATTTCTGTTCCTTATCCATTTTCTTCCACATTTCCATCTGGCTCCAGGTCCCTAGCAACAGCCTGCAGTTTTCCCCTGAACTAAGAGCACATTGGGACACCTACATTCACTTCCTGTGAGTCCTTCTCCTCCTCTTAGAATGACTCAGCCATCCATCCTAACAATTTTGGCCAAAGCTCAGGGATACAAAAAGTATTCCCCAAATATGGTGCTCCTCTCCTAGAGATACCAGCGATGACCAGAGACAGGTATCCAGACATTGGCGATAGATGACAAAGGTCATTTTGCCGGACTGACTCCGATTTTATAATGTTTTACATTTTTACTTTCGAATTTGCATATACTGAAATTGGCTTTTTGTGGAAATGTCACTGGAAAATTACCTAAGAAGTGAGAGGGAATAGGTTCCCATAGCATGGCAGTACATGAAAACCACAAAGGCAATATACCCAGGGAAGGAAGCCAGTCCCAATGGGCTACATTCTAACGATGCTCATGGCATTTTCAAAAAAAAAGGTCAGACTGCAGGAACCAGAGCAGATCAATGGCTACTAAGGATGAAGGGTTAGAGAGTACCATAATGTGCATATTGATTTACCCACTAGGGGACATTTGTGGTACATGTTTTTCTGGGGACATAAGTATTCCTCTCTCCTGTATAAATGCACAGAGTGGAATTTCTGGATCATGCGGTATGTTTGTGTTTAATTTTATCAGCTAAATTAGTAATTTACATGGGCTGATATAAGCTTAAGAAGTCTGACTAGCTTTCAGAATGGTTGCTATTCCGTGTTTAAGGTCAAATTTAGATATCACTATTCCCATATCTCCCACCTTCAATAGATCTAAAATTCCCTCATGATCCAAAGTCCAAACAATAGCCCAAACAGCCCATCTTCTCCAGTGCCACAACCTCCCTCTTCTAGCAGTGGGTCGTTAGTATCTCTTGCTTGGGTTCCCACCAAAGCTTCATCTCCCACAATCTCTCCTGCTTCCCCGCTCCAATCATTCTCCTTAAGGCAGCCGCACAAGCTCCTTCTAGGCACTCACCTGATGGGATGACTCCACATTGCAATTGACCTTCAGCACACTTAACAGTCTGGCCCATGCTACATCTCCACTTTTCTCACATTCTTCCCCATATCCTTTCTCTTCTGTAAGTTCTCAAAATGTTTCCAAGGCCTAAGGGCCCATGGACATCTGGATAGTCTATCCTCTGGCTCTGGGCATGTGGAGCATTTAAGGTACTTTCTCAACAGGTCTTATGCAATATTGCACTTACCCGAATTGGTTGTTGCTATAGGTAACCCACTCATTTGTCATTTATCTTTTCCCAACTAGAAAACGAGACCATTTGGAATAGGGGATTCATCTTGCCAATCCCAAGTACCTGAAAGAGCCCCTCTATCATGGGAGTCTTGACTCTAAAATACTGAGTTGACAACTGGGTAGGTACAGAAAGAAGAACTGTTACACCCCATACAAAGCTAAATGGAGTTCATGGAAATTTTACTGGGAGAATAACACCTACCTCACAGGTGGAGGGCAAATGAGTCAGGATATGTCAAACATATATCCCAAGGCCTGGCACACAATAATGATATGAGGTGGGCTTTAAACACACAATAACATAAGCCAGAAATTGTGACTACTACCTGTTGTCCCATTTATTTGGGAGACCAATATAGCAGGATCAACTGAGCCCATAGTTGAGGAACAGTCAAGGAATTATAGTAAGACCCTATCTCAAAGATGATGGTGGTGGTGGTGGTGGTGGTGGTGGTGGTGGTGGTGATATTAGGCTCATGAGGAAAGAGCTTTCAATCTTAGGCAAACACACCCCTTTGGTCCTCTAAGAATATTTGCTGCCTCTGTATGGACTAAGAAACCAACTCAAATGCAAGCATCACACCCAAACAGCATTGTTTATGGGAACAGGCTCTTCACAGTTTTTTCCAAGCTAGTTCAGGCATGCTAGCACTCACTGCACCAAAGCTCTCTCCTCAGCATTGCTGTAGTTTGCATTCTGCTTTAGAAAGGAACCCCACATCATAGTGCCCTGTGAGCCTGCAAGGAATGTACTGCTTACGGATCCTTCTGGGCACCAAACATCTCAAGGTAAGGGACACCATGTTATTCTCTCATTCTCCCCAAGTCACATCTCTGTTAAAAGTCAGCCATTTTCTTCCAGTAAGCCTAAAGGATGAAGGTTTGACAATGGAGCCAGATACACAGAAAGTCCACATTGTTCCAAAGCAACTTCCTGTCACTCATTTCCCTCTAAGTGCCTCTGCCTCTCTTAGTCTCTTACTCTTGGATATGTGGATGGGCATGATCAGAAAAGCTCTTTGTGAATCAAAACCTACATATGTCCTTTCATACATACTTAAGAGGGTGCCACTGTGCACGCAGGAAGAGCTTACTGAATGAAAGAATTTTAAAAAGTAACAGACAGAGACAGAGATGGAGACAGAGAGAAACAGACAGAAAGAGACAGACAGAGAGGCAGAGACTGAGGGATGCTCAGGAAGGGAGGAAGATGCACAAACAGTGCTATAGATCCCTGTTAATCCATTCCTCGTTTCTCTTCCCATTGACCAGGTCTATAGGCCGACCCAGGTGACCAGATGCGGGGTTCCTTTTAGATCATAGGGCTTTGGCCACCCACGATTCTCCCTTTCCCTAATTCCTCCAAAGTCCCCAAATGAGCTCTCAGCTCTGATTCCATGAACAGTCTTCTTCACAGACAGAATCAGTAAGAACTATGCTTCTGGTCTGCTAAACTGAACAGAGTTACTAAATTCCAACTGGAGTTCTGTCACTGGCATACACGGGCCTTGTCCCTTCTATAGCTCCGTGCACGCACATCCATAAAACAATGACTTTGGACAAGACAGTTTGTTTTCCTCAACATTTTATTTTGTAGTTGTAGGGCCTTGTCCTTAGCTGAAACTGTTCTCTGCAGCTAGTGAGAGCAGCAAATGACCTTGAGGCTGTACTATAGGCTGTGGGACTTCTCATGTACCTTCACACACAGTGAGGAGCAGCCAAAGTCCTTGACTGTCCTTAGCCTCCTTTCCAGCACTTTATACCTATGATTTCATAGAACTAGCCACACAGGGACATATCCCCTAGAGACTGAAAAGTTGTGCATAAATACTAACCATAAGACCCCCTGCCCTACTGTGTGCTTGGATGTTTCTCACATTTTTGCAGCGGGGCTCTTTGCCACTGACGGCTGTCACTCACACTGTTCTCTTCATCTAAACTCCTAGGTCTCTGCCTCCACCTACAATCCCATCCCCGTCTCCACAGTGGCATATGGTCCCTTGATACTGGGAGATTCAGAAAAGAAGTCAGACCCTTTTGTCAGTTGCAGCTCTCTCAAAAGCTTATCTGCAAATCTGTGCCTCATTGAATATTCATGTTGACCAACTGAATATTCATGCTGTCCAAAAAGCTCCATAGGGCCCTGTCTGCTTTCCTCTCTACATGCAGTCTGTCTAATGCATACAGCCTTTGCTCCCTTGGTAGGGCTGTGGCTCCTGTCCCTGCTCCTGCTGCACACCCTGCCCCCCAGCTCAGTCATTCACTCTCTGCTCTTCACTTTCATTCCTTTGATGTTGCTCCCAGCCCTCCAGTCCTCAGTCTCTACCATCTTAGAATTCCACCTACACCCCTAGCTCCCATAGACTACAGGCTGCAAGTCTTCCTTTCATAATAGAGGCTTTCATGAACTTCCTGGGGTTAGTGTGTACATGAGGCAATGGTACTGGATTTTTTGACAGTAGATGAAATTGTAACACATGACAAATATAATGTTATTAATAAACTTTGTATACCATAAGAATTGTAGTAAATACTGTATGTCTTAACTTTCTTTTATTTTCCCTCCATTTATTTGTTTATTTATTTATTCACTTTGCATCTGCATGGAAACCACTCCTCTCCTCCCAGCTGAACCTCTCACATCCTCTCCCCTTGCCCCTTCACTTCTTCTCTGAGAAGACAGAGATCCCCCACCCCCACTCTGGAACTGAACCACCCTAGCACATCAAATCATTGCAAGATTGGATAAGTTCTCTCCCATTGAGGCCTGGTAAGACAGCCCAGCTAGGGGAACAGAATCCACAGGCAGACAACAGATTCAGAGACAGCTCCCACTCCAGTTGCTCGGGAGACCAATCTGCACATCTGCTACAAATTTGCGGGGGGGGGGGGTAGGTCTAGGTCGTTAGTCATCAGGAAAATGCAAATCAAAATGAAAGAGATTCCACCTTATACCCATCAGAATGGCTAAGATTAAAAAAAAAAAAAAAAAAAAAAAAAAAAAAAAAAAAAAAAAAAAAAAAAAAAAACAACAAAAAACTCAAGTGACAGCTTATGCTGGCAAGGATGTAAAACATTGCTGGTAGGAGTGCAAACTTATCCAACAACTCTGGAAATCAATCTGATGGTCCCTCAGAAAATTGGGAATGACTCCACCTGAAGACCCAGCTATTCTACTCCTGAGCATATTCTCAAAAGATGCTCCACCATACCACACGGACACATGCTCTACTATGTTCTTAGCAGCACTATCCATAACAGTCAGAAACTATAAAAACAACCCAGATGTCCCTCAACAGAAGAAAATGTGGTAAAGAAGTGGGCAGAGAAAATGCGCTTCGTTCATGCAATGGAATACTACTCTGCTATTAAAAACAAGGACATCATAAAATTTGCAGGCAAATGGATGGAACTAGAAAGTGTCATCCCGAGTGAGGTAACCCAGACCCAAAAGGGCATGCACTCACTTTTAAGTGGGTATTAGCCATAAAATACAGAATACCCATTCTACAATCCACAGACCAAACAAGCCAAATAATGAGGGCCCAAGCTGGGATGCTTGAATTTCACTCAAAAGGGGAAAGGAAAGTCGTCGAGGTGGATGGAGGGAGGGAGCTGGGTGTCTTATCTTTCTTAAGCTAAATAAAGTCTCTCCTAAGTCACAGCTACATTTCCTCAGCCTCTGTTCTTTTATTACCTGTCCCCTTCAGCCAGTTCTTTGTTTGTTTGTCTGTTTTTTTGGTTTTTTGTTTTTGTTTTTTGGTGTGGATGAAGGTAGACAATGTCTTTAAAGATGGTTGACAGACAGATAACAATGGCTCACTTTTACCTTTGCCCTACTCTCTCATCCTCTGGATTTATAGTCAGGGAATGGAAAATTAAATATGCCAAGGAGTGAGCACTGAGCTCAAGGCACCCAAAGAACAGTTATTTCTGAGGTCACCCCGTGGGGTATACCTGAACATGTACTTATAATGAGGATGGGATATGTTCACATCAGCAGCACACAGGGCTTGGCAGCAGAAAGGATCAATTTTCCCAGAGGACACAGAGCCCTGGTACAGACAGTTCCCAAGGCCAAGATGAAGGCCTCCATCAAACCCACAAGCTCAACCACCTCAACCTTACACCTCCCTTTGTAATACACAAAACTACTTGTGTGTCCTGGTCCTCAGCTCTGAGAACTGGCCAAGGTTACAGTGTCTCCCAGCAACAAAATGGTACCACACTGATGCGGGGTGTAGACAGGCTCTTTTTGACTCTGCCATTGACCCTCAGTGACCCTGGTATCCTGCTAGGCAAAGAAGCCTAACTCTATTTGTCCCTGTCATTACATAGTTGTGAAAATTATAAGGAATCATTGTTTTTTTTTAAAGTGCTGTGAATAGAGACTCATTTCAATTGTCTCATCTCTCCATGATGTGCCTCCTCATTTTTCCACTCTGAATTAACCTTGCATCTGTCCCATCTAGACTATCTTCTGAGTAATACCATGTGCTCCTATTAGAAAGCATTTATGGAAGTACTCACTGCATAGCAATTAGTTATTCCAAGCATTGTTGCTTACTTGTCCGACTCCATCTCTGGGGCAGGTAGGCACAGTGCTTGGCCAGTAAGTTCTTAATAAATGAATCAATGCCTTCTTCTTGGTGCCAAGCCTTAGACTGCAGATCTATTTTACGTGTTGGTCAATACCTACAGATGGACAAGAGACGTTGTTAAGTTCTACACTCCTAGGAGACAGTGCCCAGTCCTGCAGGCTGGTGACATAAGTGGAAAACAAGGAAAATATTGAGAGTTTTTATGTGAAACAAAGCCCAGCTCCTCCCCGCCATCATCTCCAACGTTCAGGCACAAGAGCCTAGCCCAACAACGGGATGGAGTCTTGGAAACAATTGCTTCTTGTCTCTGAGATTGCTTCTCTGTCTTCTGGGCAAGTCCCTGAAATGGCTGCAGAGTCCCAGTTGTTTAATAACCTGCCCACTGATAGGAGCGATTGCTCATCAAATTCCAGAACTAGAATGCATTCAAGAGGGACCGTCGGCAGCCTCGGCTGCAGAGGTCTCAGACAAATGGTTGCCGAGTGGATTGGCCAACGTTAAGCAACAAACATGATTAAAGGCCAGAAAATGGGACCTGTGAGGAAAAGATGAAGCCATCTGTTTGATTTATCGTAGAGGCGAACAAATAGCAGTGTGGAATGCTGTGGAAATTTTCTACAAGAAAGATAGCAGTGCCCAGCTCAACGAGCCAGGATGGGAGGACAAGGGCATGACCTGCCACACCCAGGACTAGGGACAGATATAGGAAGGAAGAACTTTGCACTTTTTGGCACCAGCTCAGCCAAGCACCAGCTCAGTCTCTCGGAATCTGCTTTGTGTAAATGACAGACTTGAGGCTAGAGATACCCAACAGTCTTTGTACTCGGAAGCTGAGAAAGAAAGAACATCATGAGCTCCTGTGAATCTCCATTCAGAGTAGATCCAGAGCTCCCGAAAGTGTGCTAGATGGCAGGGAAAGGGGGCAGGGAAAGGGGGCAGGGAAAGGGGACAGGGCAATGAGACCCTTGGAGGCTGGATTTGACAAAGCAATTTCTTTTTTTTTTAACAGAAAGCCTTAAATAACTAGCTGTAGCAATGAAGACAAGTGTGCATATAATATAGTGGGATTTTTTAGGATAGAATTTTATTGTTTAATTTATAAGTATTACCTAGTAGTCTAAATTATGAGTGGCTGCCTACCAGTTTCTGTCTTCATCCAACCAAGAGTATGAGTCTGCTCAAAGTAATTGACTTTGTTAAAAATTACCCTTATTATAATAAATATAAATGTCATCCAAATAGCAAACACTGTTGTTTTAAAACATCCCTTGAGATTTGTTATATCAGCTATGTGAAAACAGGTACATAGACAACTGGGGTGTCTTAGCTAGGATTTCATTGCTGCAAACAGACACCAGGACCAAGGCAATTCTTATAAAGGAAAACATTTAACTGGAACTGGCTTATAGTTTGAGAGGTTTAGTCCATTATCATCATGGTGGGAAGCATGGCAGCATACCGTCAGACATGGTGCCAAGAGTTCTATATTTTGATTTGCAGGCAGCAAGAGACTGTGTGTAACTATGGGCATAGCTTGAGCATAGGAGAGCTTAAAACCTGCCTTCATCCTCCAATAAGACCACACCTACTTCAACAAGACCAAAAATTCAAACCCATGAGTCTATGGGGCCTCTACCTATTCAAACCACCACATAGAGTGAAGGAAGAAGTCTGTGTGCTCAGAGGTTCCTAGAAGGAAGTCACATGCCATGCATGGCCACATGGCAGGCAAATAGCACAAGGAACAACCATAGCAAGTAGGAAAAGGAGGAACCCTAACCAGGACCTTGTGGTTGTTTCCAAGGGAAAGGTAAGGAAAGCGTACAGGTTCAGGGTGGGTCAGAGCAGATCATTTCAGAGCTGCTCTGGAGCATAGGGATTAACTTGAGAATTGGGCACCTGGCTTTGGAGTGATTAAGGTGGATAAAGTATGGTCTAGAGTCTTAAAGACCAATACAAGAGGAGAGGTGGACAATGAGAAAATGCAGCTGTGGGTGCTGAATGGTAGATAATGGTGAATGCATATCCAGACAAAGCCAGACACGTGGTCAGTGAAAAACAGGTGGCCAAGAATGAAAGCCAACAACTTAGAAAAGTGGATGAAGTGACAGGAGAGATTGAAGCTTCAACCCAAGCTGGTGTGCACCCCTGATTCATGAAATACGCTGTAGGCTGGATGCATGGGACTGTTTTGTGTGTACTAAAGTAACCACTTCTCCCCAGGATGGCCAGGAAGCTTCACTGTGTCTTAAGACCACAGATCCTCATCTCCACCTTGATGTTTTCCAGGTAGTCACTAGGAATAGGACAGAGCGCTCTCCACTGACTCCAGGATACAATTTTATGTGGTTTGTCTGTGGTGATGCTATCAGCCAATTCGACCTCATACCCATTGCTCACAGAAGGCCATCCTTAATGATAACCTGGCTTCTCTTCTCTGGCTAACAGTGTCTGTCAACTGCAACGCGGTATCTAATTTTAAGAGGCAACTCATTCATGTTTGTGAAAAACCTGCTAGGCATGGTGCTAGATGCTACAGGTATAACAACGAGCATGAGAAACATGGGTCCTGCCCTTGTTTAGTAATGGGAGATGGAAAATACATAAATAAAATAATGAGATTAGTTGATTACACATTGTGCTAACTGTAGTGACAGCAATAAACGAGGGTGCGTGGAAGAGAATAATAAGAGGCATTATTTAGAAAGATCAAGTCTAGCTTCTCTAAAGGGAAGAAAACAGAGATCCAGAAGCTGAGAGGAAGCCAGCTTGTGACAAGGTACATACAGAACAAAAACGAAGGCCCCAAGGAGAGAAGAATATGACTTCTTCCCTAGAAGAAGTTCCTAAACTGAACTCTGAGAAACATCTAGGAATTTGAATCTATTCCAGGAGTAGTGGGAGGCTTTAATACATGGGGCATGATGTGATTCAGCTAATGTTTTAAGGGATCATTTTGGCAGCTCTATGGAGATTGAGTCTCGGGGAGGCAAGAAGAGAACAGTTGGTTAGGATGCTACTGCAGTGGAGTAATCCAGAGAAACTGTGTATGTCTTATACAGCACAACATTCAAGGTGTACTTTGGGAGTGATGAAGCAGTGGCTTGAGAAAGATCATGGAAGAAGATGAATGTGGGGAGCAGGGGGAGGGGAAAGCTAGCCTCCAGGCTTCTGGCTTTGGATACTGGTTAACTGGTGTCATTTTTTAAATGAAGAATAGACATGCATTAGTAAATTTAATATTTTGCTATTGTCATTATAATCACCATAATTATTATTTTATTAGTTGTTTCCTTGATCCCGTGCTAAAGTAGCTGACAGAGAGAAGGGAGGAAATATTTGGTCCATGGTTTGAGGGCACAGCCCATCGAAGCAGTGAAGGCATGCCTGAGCAACTTCATGGTAGTGGGAGTCCACAGTGGAATGTGTCACATACCAGCCAGATCAGGAAGAAGGGAATGACAGACACAAAGCAGAAGGCAATATAATCTCCAAGACTGATGGTAGTGACAACCTTCCTCCAGTCATGTACCATATTCTACAGGTTCCACAGCATCCCCAAATAGCACCACTAGGAGTTCAAACATGAGCCTGTTCGAGACATTTCACATAAACTAAGGAATGCTGGTAATGATCAGCCGACTCAGATCCCAGAAACCGTGTCACCTATGTCACCCAACACTCACTCATCACTGGGGAACAGAGTCTGTTGATTTTTAAAATCACATGTATTAAGTGTGTGTATGTGTATGTGTGAATGCAAGCTTACATGTGCCATGATTTGTGGGTGGCAGTCAAAGGACAACCCACCCACAAGTGCTAGTCTCTTGTTGGACACCATTGTGTATACAGTGCTAGCTCATGTGCAAACTTGTGGAGATTCACTTATTTCCACCTGTCATGTAATTCAAGAGTGCTGGATTTATAGACATTGGGTACTGAATTTGTATTTATGTATTCTGTGGATCTGAATCAAGTTCCTCATTTTAGCATGGCCTGTGCTTTACCAACCCAAACATTAAAAACCCACCCAAAAATTAAATGGCTGGCATTTAGAGGGAAATAATTCTTGTGGGGGTAGAATGTTAATGTTAATGTTTGGGGTGAAATAGTTTTTCACTGAAGGGTATCTTGTGCATTATAGCATGATTAGCTATGCGCTTAGTCACCACCTCTTGGGGCCAGTGGCATCACGTCCTCTGGTTATGATAACTGTTGTGTGTCTAGTCACTATAGTTGTCTCTTGAGGATCAAATCCCCATGCCTGAGAGCAACTGCTCTAGGAGAGGTTAGGCGCTCAGAAGAAGGGAAGTTTGCAAAAATACTTAGGACAGATATACCAACAGTATTCTAATCTTCCTGCCTTATGAATTAAATAATCTTCCACAACTTCTGGGTGTTATATGATACTATTCCTTGGGTTCTGTAAACATTTACTTACCCCAGAGAGGAAACTGATGGCAAACCAAGTACAGGTACTGCTGAATTCCAGCTTAAACCAATGAGTTTTGCTGAGGTTACTTAAAGATGTATAGGTGGGGTTACTTACAGTAGTAGAAATGACTCAAAGATAGTTGCACTTACCAATGCACATCCCACCCTGGGTGAAATGGTTCATAAAGCCTGAGAACCCATAGCACATGGCATAGTGTACAGGTAGCCCAACAGGTTGGAGAGAGGGTTTTGTAGGTAGTTCAATACCTGAGCCTCTTCCAGGAAGCTTTGTGACCTGGTTCTTTCCTGACAGTTTGGTTTGTCTCTGCTTCTTCCAGGTAGTGTAGCTGGTCTGAGTCTCTTTTAGAGATTTAGAAGTTGGGGCCTAAGGATGGAAGTTAAGTCACTGCGGATGTTCTTTAACGAGTATTTCAATACTGGTCCTTCCCTTCCCTTCTTCCCTTCTTCCCTTCTTCCCTTCCCTTCCCTTCCCTTCCCTTCCCTTCCCTTCCTTCCCTTCCCTTCCCTTCCCTT
>NC_034603.1:34199912-34211391 GCF_900095145.1 Mus pahari | reverse complement strand
CCCTTCCCTTCCCTTCCCTTCCCTTCCCTTCCCTTCCCTTCTTCCCTTCCTTCCATTTTCCCCTTCCCATTCAACCACAACTGAATACCTGACACTGTGAGCTAAACAGCCTTTCCTTCTTTTAGTTTACCTATCTCATGCATTTTGTCACAGTAATGGTAAGTCCCATTCCAGAGATGTTCTCTTTTTGGCACACGATTCATGATATATTCTCCTCTTCAGAAGGGCCAAGGAATGACACCGCATGAAGTAGGTGTCACACCACAGCCGCTAAATCCACACCACAGCCGCTAAACTCTCCTCTAAAAGTGCCTTGAGACTTCCTGATCATTTAATGTGGTTCAAAGAACCTAACAAATCTCCCTTACTAAATTCATGGCTAGATGGAAACATGCCAGGGAGTTGAAAGGTTGGATTTAGGGATGCATGGATGGAATAGACAGATGGAAAGATGGACAGGAGGGATAAAGGGGAACTATCAAATCATTTGCCCCACCTGCGCTTTCTCATTTGTAAAGTCCAATTATAGTTCATTCAATGAAGAGTTTGGCTTTTAGGAAACATCAATAAAAGAGTATGTAGGGTTTAAAAATACTATTTGGGTGGACATTTGGGTATAAGTCTGTACCTCGGTGCTTGATACACTAAGGTGAGTGGATTGTAAGTTTAAGGATAGATACCCTTGGCTACACAATGAGTTCTAGTCTCTAAAACAATCTCAGTATGATGCATTGAGATGGGGGAGTGCTCAAATCATTTAGTTTCTTTCTTTCTACAGTGACCTCGTACTACTATCTGATTCAAGAAGTGTTTGAGTCACTGATATAACTTTTATAAAGTTCTCCACATAAGGTTTGCTATGTAGCAAGCACCCAGAGGAATAGTTGTCATTGTTCCTTACTTGACAAAATAATTCCCCACACCTGTAAGTGATGATTACCATGATTAAGGAATAGAAGTGGACATTATGCTCTCTTCTCCAGCATCATCCTCTAGTTAGTAAAATGCTTTGTGTGTGTGTGTGTGTGTGTGTGTGTGTGTGTCTTTGACAGAATATTCATAGGTTATTGGTTTGTTTTGTTTGAGACCGGTTCTTAATATATAGTCCTAGCTAACCTATAACTTGCTACATAAATCAGGCTAGACTTGGATTCACAGATCTTCTTGCCTGTGCCACTGAAGATCTAGGATTGAAGGTATGTGCCACCACAGCTGGCCTTTGATTGTTTTGAGGATCTTGCACGATCGCCCAGTATAGTCTGGAAAGTACTGTGTAACTGCAGATGGCTTTAAAACTGGTGATCTTCCTGCCTCAGCTTCCTGAGTGCTACATTTACAAACTCGAGCCACTGTATCTAGCTCACTAAAGCATTCTCAATAGATTCTTTACCACCATCTTCCCACTGTGTATATATTACATTTTCCTGATCTATTCCTCTGTTGTTGGGCATTTAGTCTGCTGTTATCACATAGCCCTTGTAAACAGGGCTGCGGTAACTGTTGATGAAAAGACACCTCATGGTGTGTCAATTTGGAGCGCTTTCACTAAATGCCCAGGGGCAGTTTGGTTGTGTCATATTGTAGATTTAGTTTTAGTTTATTGAGACATCTCCATACTGATTTCCATAGTGGCTGGGCTGGCTTATCTCCACCGGTAGTGTGTGAGTGTTCTCTTCATCCACAGCCTTGCCAGCGTATGCTGGCCTTTCCTTGATGACTGCCATGCTGATGGCAGCAAGACTAAATATCATTTTAATTTGATTTGTATTTCTCTGATGGCCAGTGAGGGTCAGCATTTCTTCATATGTTTATTTGCCATTTGTCTTTCACCTTTTGAGATCTGTTCATTTCATTGACCCATTTACTTGTTAGATTGTTTTATTTCTAACAACTATTACTTTATTAGCTCTCTGTATATTCTATCTATCTGTTTGTCTTTCTATCTCTCTATCTACTTATCTATCTGTGTTTGTATGTCTACACACACACATATACACACACACACACACACAATACACACACACTCCATTAGTTATACAATTAGGAACAATTTTCTTCTCTTCTATAGACTACCATTTTTACTCAGCAAACTTTTTGAACTCTCTGTAATTGTTAATACCATAAAATTGACTTAATGTCTACTCATCACCCAAAGAATAATGTACTTCTTGAGTTCTGGATGCCGGAAGAAAAATCCCTTTTTTTCATCTCGCTGGTGGTTCTCAAGTCTTTTCACCATAGGAAAGGGAAAGGTGGTGAGTGGTGTGCACCACCATCTGCTGCTAGATTTCCTTTCTTGCTGGCACGTCCTTGCTCACTTCCCGTGCTCTGCTTCTTGAAGAAAGGAGACAGGAAAATGGCTCAGAGTCCACAGTGGAGGTAGAACCTACTACCCCAAGCAAATACAAAAATAGTTAAAAAAAAATGAAAAAATGAAAAAGCCCACAGAGTCAAAAGGAATCCCCTTGTGTAAGCCCAGATCCATGCTATTGATCAAAATAATTAAAAACTCACAACTTTGGTTATCTTTTTAATTTTCTCCTATAATTTTAGTTGTTCTATATTACCCACCAAAAAAATTGTTTTTTAAAACAAAACCTTAACATCTTCAACCTCCACTGATTATTTCAGCCTTGTATGTCCCCCAGTCTGCCTCAGTACTCCATTCCTTTGTTCTCAACATGTCACATTCCTCTGGCTTGCCAGTTTGCTCTGTCTGTCCTCTGCCTTCCTGTGCCCAGTCAAACAATGCATTCAGAGCTTAGCACAAAAGCTACCACTCTAGGAAGCTGTAACAATAGTGCCTCTCTCTTAAATTCTTCCAATATTCATTATGCATTTCATATTCAGCATGCATTGTTACTGTTCTCATATATATGGCTTCTGCCCTTCATTAGATTATCAAGTCCTAGAGGACAAGGGCCAGACCACATAAGGCATTTTTAACAATCTAGTGTACTCTGCACATAATAAGCACTTAATTAATGGATGTTTTAAAAACCACTGCACTAACTTAGGAACATGACTTGTAGCTCCACAGTTCATTTTGTAGTTTATTCAACAAGCGTCTGGTTGTTGGGTCTTCCAAATGTAAAGGAGCAATAGAGTAGGTGAGTCTCATGAAACGTATCGGTCAGTCCTTAGAGCCTCCAGTAAGGCTGACACAGGTCAAATTAAGGGAATTATTAACTAGTAGTCCTCCATTAAAGGGACAGAAGGATCATTTGGGAGAGCCAGGAAGTTAGCATGTTGGAGGAAATTGTATCTATTAACCCTGGAAGACGAAGGCAGGAGATGAGGACTTCTTGATGTTGGAGTCATGCTTCGCTCGCATCCTGGCTCACTTGTACCTGACTTTCCTTTTCCTGTTCTTTTCCACTGGCTGCTCCTGTTTCAGTTTTCACTGCCTGGCCACTGCAGAGTCTTCTCTGCAGAGATTTTGTGCTAGGTGACAAAAAAAGACCCTCTCTCAAGCTGAATTTCACACTGGATCGCTTGATAATGGCAGTCAGAAGAGCACAATACCCTGCTCAACGGAATCTGCCTTCAGATCTGTTACCGGTGCAGTTGCCTTGGCTACCTGGAAAGTTCTGGAAGAGCTCTTATAGCCTAGTGTTTGTAAATGGCCGTGCTCATTTTGTTGCTCTAAATACAACTCTGCTGATGGCAGAAACATTCCTGCCACCTCCATTCTGAAGCCAATCCTTAAGAACTCAAGCTGGGTGAGCAGAGCCTCCTACAGTGCAGTTGTAGGCAAGGGACCATAGGGAAATGTGTGCAGTGATGTCCTATTCTTCTGCTTTTGCAAAGCCTTTGTTCACAAAGTCTTCAGTTGGCACCTAGTTGTCAACACACAAAGTTCCTGGTGTGGTGTTCACAATAGTGTTGGCTCAGAGTCCCAGTTTCACACACACACACACACACACACACACACACACACACACACACACACTGAATACAAGCACTGTGAAGGCACAGTAGGGCATTGGGAGCTAAAATTGTGATGTCAAAGTAGAGCATTGTGATGTTACAGTGCTGTGTAATGTCCCAAGAGAGCACTTTGATGTCATGGTGAAATTGTAACATAACAATGCAGCATTGTGAAGGTGAAACTGTGCATTTTGATGCCACAGGGGAGTGGTGTGATGCTGCATTACAGCATTTTGATGTCACAATGTAGCTGTGATGGCACATTATGATGGCACAATTTGATACTGTTGAATAAGGTGGAGCATTGTGATGATGAAATGAAGTGTTGTGATAGCAAAACTGAGCACCACAATGTCACAATAGATCATTTCATGTCACAATGGAACCATGATGTCACAACCTGGGTGTGTTGGCAGATTGAACATTATTATGTAAAATGGAGCTGTGTGGTAGTACTTTGGAGCAATGTGATGAGACCACAATGCTCCACTATGACATCACAATGCTGCGGCCTTTTTAATAGGTCTCCATTATATAGACTAAAAGAAAAAGTAAAGGGAAAGATCGAACTATTCTTATCAGTCAAGTGTCCATCTCTACGACAAAACACCCAAGGCAAACAGTCTGACAGGGAGGGAGGTTTATTTTGGTGCGTGGCTTGGAATTTTCAGTCCACAGCAAGCTGGCTCCACGGCTATGGGAGTGAGGTGAGGGAAGAGCACCGCAGCAATGGAGAATGTGCAGTAGAGGATGCCGCTTATATGATTACTGAAAAAGCTGAAGAGACAAAGGGAAAGGGGGCCAAAGGGAGCAGGAATGGCCAGACAGAGACTGAAAGACAGACATACAAAGATGCCCACTTTTGTAACTAAGTCTCTCCTCCAGAGCCAGCACGTTTTCAGTCCTTTCCTTGATAAGGTAAGAGCCAGAATGTTCCAGTCAGCTCCTGACAGCATGCACAGGGCCGACTGGTGAGAGCCGAGCTTCCTAGGAGGTTTGTTGATGGGAATCATAACATTATTGCTGGTCGTTCCTGAACCCAGGTGTGGTGGGAGTGAGATCCACCGCCCACCTCTGCTGACACACCTCTGCGCCTTGTCCTTGCCCTTCCTTCGCTAATCAGCTGAGGTTTTCCAGGTTCCCTGTGGAAGATGTATCAGTTTCCTAGTGAGATGCTAACAAAATCTGTACACTTAGAAGCTTAGATCACAGATTAGCTATGCCATAGCGCTAGATGTCAGAAACCTCTCAAGACAGGCCTCACGGTGCTCCAGTCAGGGTGTCACAAGGGCTATGTGCCCTTTGAGCACATTCATTCCTTCTTTTCTGTAGGGAGGTTTATTGCACTGTTTGACTCATGACCACATCACTCTACTGTCTGCTTCTATCTGTCTGATAAAGACCTTATGTTTTAAGTCAGCCCACCCAGATGGCCCAGGGTGATTTTTCCTCTCTGAAGATTCTTAACCACAACCTCACAGCCTCATTGCCTAAGCTGGCAAATGCACACACTTCAAGGACATCCTTAAGGGGGGCGTATTACCAGTCTTCTGCCCCTCGGGACCCATTCTCAGGTCACAGCAAAGCAAGCTGCTCCATGTGACTTGCTATCACTGATCTTTGGTCAGCTCGCTCGCTCTCTCTCTCTCTCTCTCTCTCTCTCCCCTCCAGTCCAGAGTCTCACTCTCTCTCTCTCCCCTCCAGTCCAGAGTCTCATCCCTTCTTTCTACCTACCCCCCCGTACTCTGAAAATTTGGGATTAAAAGAATAGACTGAAAGCAGATAACCAGAAAGCATTTCAAAAATTATTTCAGCCACTGTGTGCTCTAGAAATGAGTTGTCCATTGCTGTTCCTCAGAGGCTGTTCCTCTCTGTGCCCCCTGCAGGGACTGGCGCTTCCTTCTTTCTGCTTACTGTGACCTTTTATGCAGGTCAGATTCTATATCCACTGCCACCTCTCCATCGAGGAAACAGTGATTTCCATGTCCTGAATGTCATTTAGTAATGTCATCTCTCTGGGGCTCCATCTCAGAATCCATAAAGGAATATAAGGAGCCATGAAAATAGAACCTTACACTCACGATTTACAGCCAATGGCTTAGGAGGATGCTAGAAACATTTATTTATTCATAATCTGTACAGAGTTGGCTCCTATGGATTTGAGGATTTATTCTTGTCCTGAATATTCATTAATTCAATTAATATATAATTGGTATCTACTATGTCCAAGTACTGCCCTTAGCTTCAGGGTTTTATAATGGTGAGTTATTTAGTTTTCAATTATTACAACAAACACATCATACAGTCAGCATACAGGGTGAAAGGTTAGCTTGGGTCCACAGAGGTTTGAGTTCATGGTTGGTGGTTCCCATTGCTTTGGGCCTGTGGTAGAGGATCTTGGCAGGAGTTCGTACAGAACAAAGCTACTTCCTTCATGACTAGGAAGCAGATGGCAAGAAGAGAGCAGCACCCTCAGATTTGCTTGCCTCCAATGGCATATCTCGAGTGATGCGAATACCTCCCATCAAGACAGACCTCTTAAAGATTCTGCCTTCTTCCAAAGACACCAAGTTGGACCCAGCCTTTATTTAATACATAGACCTTTAAGAGGATTTCAGAATTAAACTATAATAAAGGCTCAGCATGCTCACATGGGCTCTCAGATAAAAGACAGTTCATGTTTAATATTAAGAATAAATCACCTTCAGTTTATACATTCTAGAACCACCTGTAATTTGTTACTTTGTCTATGGGAAGGCAATGTCTGTGGGCATATCACATCAGTATGACATATTGTATGTTGCAAACTTACCAGCTCCTTCAGTTGTTTCTTACATGGAAAAGAAAGCCATGTAGGGTAAGTTAGCTCCTGCATCCCAGAAGGATGGTTAGAAGATAGTGAGACAAATGAGCTCCCTACTCCCACCCATTGTGACATCCATGTGAATGGTTCATGTCTGGACCTCTGAGCTTCCCCTTGGACCAGATCTCATCAAGACTTCAGAGGGAAACTTCCCAGTCCTTCCAAACTGCTTTGCCCCTCCCCGAGTGAGGATATTTGGTGGATTAAGGACTCTCTTCATGTGATATAAAGGGAAAGCCATCTTCCTGCTATGGGCTTAGTGCTGTCGAGCGGATCTAACATAAGTGTCTGGACGCAGGTTTGCTCAGGCTAAGCCTCCACTCAGGCTACGGGGAATCAAGTATTCGCTTTTCCCTGTGGGCCTTCGGGGATCTGCAGCAAACATCCTTGTTCCTGTTAGATACAGCTCCTAAAACCTTTTAAAGCCCTCAAAATCTCCTCGATATTAGTGGTTGGTTTATTCTTTTCCCCTGGAAGCTTATAAAAGCATAAAAATGTTAATGCAAGAAGGGACCTCCGAGAACAGATGCAGTATTTAATTTATATTCTTAATTTTCCTAATTCAACAACTTCAGGGAGATGAGTTTATTCGCTCTGCTTCCCTCTGCTCCCTGATTGGGTCTATCCCTTGCCCCTTTGCCTTGCCTTCTTCCTGTCCCCTCTTCTTCCTGCCCTCTACTCCCCGGGCTAGCTTCCCACTGGATCTCCCTAGCGATCCTGAAGCCCTTCCACCTATAGATTCACTGACCTGACCTTAAGCCAGGGTACAGCCAGACTTTCTCCCTGTTTGAGGGTTCTTAGCTGGGTCACAGGAGACAGGCTGCGCATGACAGAGTCCAGATTTTTAAGTTAGAACAGAATCTGCTGAGGGCAAACTCTAAGCATAGCCCACGTGACAGGGCTTTCGTAAAAGTGGATTACTGTGCCTGATCCTATTGGACAGAGAGAATGGAGGAAACCTAGAGGTTATTGTCTGTCGGAATGTTGATCTTAGGAGAAAGAGGACCTTGCTTCTCTGGGGTTATTTCTGGGTTCTCACAGGACAGGGCCTGGGTGGAGCAGGCTAGACTAAGCCTGATTCTCATGAGAAAGAAGCCAGAAGTGCATTGTTACATTTTGGAGAAAGGGTAATGTGATTGCCACCAATTCTCACCATGAAACTGCAATTCAGACACATACCAAAGACTGGATGTGGGATACCTGGTACCAACCATGAGAGACCTAACTTTCCTGTGGAATCATCCTGAAGTGGGAACCGTTGTGGTTAGGCAGCCATGCTACCCAGCTCTGAGCCATTTTGGATTTTCAAGCTCAGAGTGCATTTTGGTGTGAGGAGTCGAACACTCTCCCAATCAGGTGCTGAGGCCGGAATTGCTCATCTGTCCTGACTTGTTCCTGTCTATCTAGCTTTTCAGTTGTATTTGAGCAGGGCAGACAGTTACGAAAGAATCCTCAATCACTACTTCACCCTGATCTGGGAGCTGTGGTTGCCACCATTTCTTTGGGACCCAGTGCCTTTCTAAGCAGAGGAGGTAGCAGAAATGGTATAAGCAGAAATTAGCTCATGGTAACAGCAAAGGAATGGCTTCTTAATTTGCCCACATTCTATTTCCCAGACTGACTAACATGGTCCTTCTCATGTCAAAGGAAATATAACACTGAAAGGTGATCATGGATTACTGGTCTAAGCCCACATCCACTGGGACGTGAGCATGAGTTAGGGAGAGAATATGGGAGATGCTGTACTGCTGGGTGTGATAAAGAAGAAAGAGGCCAAGAGCCAAGAATGCACGAAGGCTCTAGGTAAGGGGAAATTTCCCCTAGAGCCTCCAGGGAGAACCCAGCCTTGTGATACCTTGGTTTCAAGTCAGTGAGTCCCCTGTGGGCTTCCACCTTCCAGTATTGCCAGGTAAAAGCTTGTGTTGTATTACAACATTGGGTTTATGCTAATTTGCCATAGCAGCATTAGAAAACCGGTTACAGCACCCTTCACCAAGGGGATGAAGGCCTACTAGGACTTGAGATCCCTGCCATTACCTGGCCTATGTGGACCACACAGAGGACAACCTCAAAGTTTCTTTCATGGCCCCATCTTCTAAGCACAGGCCCTTCTCTTCCCTCTTCAATCTCCCCTTCTCCAGTATGCTTCGATCTTAGACTGTAGTGTCAGGAGGAAGCAAATTTCTCTATTCTGTCTCCTACCTGTCCTCAGCCACTGCCTTTCAACTTTGCATCTCTCCACCATTAGGGATGGAATTTGTCATCACTCCGCAAACTCTGTATGCTCAACCATTTCCCTCCCTTATGTCTATATTCAGAAACATAGCTGCTTAGAAGGTAACTGTTGTTAAGTAAGACCATTATGATGGGGCCCTCAGCCTGGAGAGCTAGGGACAGAAGGAATGGCAGGGGTTTCTGTGAGCACTGAGCCCACAAAGACAGAACAGGAGCTACCTGCAAGCCACAGGGAAAGATCTCAGAGAAACCAAGCCCCATGGCACCTGGATCCCGGATCTCAAGCATCTAGAATGGGAAGACGTGTGTTCCTCACCGTTGTTTAGGGCACACTGTCTGTGACAGTCTCTTCGCTCGGACAGTGAGGCTGCCCAGGTAAATGCACTCATCCTGGTTCTGACTCAGAGGGAAGCCTCCACTGCCCTTGACTCTGTTCACACAGTTGGGCCAATTTGGAGCACTGCTGCCATTTTTCCACTCTGAGCATCCCTATTTCAAATGACCGATTATGCACACACAGTGAGAAGGAGGTCAGGAGCGTCTCCAGGGAACATTCCTTATAGTACCAGTCCCTGGAGACACATTTGGAAGACTGCTGATGCTCTTCAGCTTGTTCTGGCTGAGGATGAGCATCCCTCTGAAGGGGACACCAAGGTCATACAGTGCCTATCAGTCTTAATTCTCTCCCCATAAGGATGGTGACACACTCCTGAGAAGCAGCCGGGAGCCAGGCTTCCAGACAGTGGGCATCACATCCCCAAGTTCCACCAGCAGCAAGAATGAAAGAACAAGGACAGGAAGATGTGCAAGAGATAGTAATTCGGTGTGTTAAGCACTGAGGTCATTGTAACTCTGGGCAGAGAGAACATCCCACTTCTAAACAAATGTGTGAGGTCGTATCTCATTACTCCCTCGTGGCAGGAAGCAATGGCATTTGAGAAAACAGTGAGTCTAATTTCAGGGACTCTATAAAGAATTGTGCAATTCCTAAGAGCCAACAATGGTGTTGAGTTGTTATATGCACTGTCAGAGGTAAGGGGTGGGCTAGGTACTGGAACCCAGGCAAAGTGAGAAGGGACCACAAAGAGTGTGCCTATGGCTAGCAGTTGGAGCTACATAGCCCAATCGACCTCTGTCCACCCTTCGGACTCCTACTCGTTCTCTCTAGTGAGCCAGCTCACTTGGTGATGAAATGTCAAGGAGCTTGGTAGAGTGGAGATGATGGGTATCTGCCTGGAGAGCCAGTGGAAGGTAAACACACTGGCTTCCCTTTTCATTTTCTGATGCCCCAGGCTCCTTCCTGTCCATCACCTGCTGAGAGGAAATCAAATGCCACCCGCTGAGAGGAAGCCTCTCTGTCCTCTCCAAAGTAATGGCACTTGCCCTTTTGGTTATCTTCTGAAGGATTCAGCATAGTGTATAGTCTAGAATTCATAGATGGTCCTTTAGAGCTACTGGAGGAGAAAGCGGAATACAGGGATATGGTGTAAGTAGCACTGTGCCTGGACCACACTGTACAATAGGAACGTAGAGAGATTACCCATATACTTCTTCCAGCCTCACACGCATGACTTCCTCTATCAGCATCTTCCACAAGATGGCACATTTATTACAGATGCTGCAATGCCATTGATATGCCATTACCATTGCCTATGTAGTTTGCATTAGGGTTCAGCCTTGGCACTCTATATTCATTCTGTGATTTTGACATATCCTAAAAACAAACAGAATATTGTCATTGTACTACAAACCTGTGTTTCTCCTGTTCATCTGTCTGTTTCAAACCTTCAATGGTCACTGATGTTTTCTACTGACTCCATGATCTTATCATTTCTGGATAGCTGTACTTGAAATTGTACATCGCCAGCATCTTCAGATTGGCACTATATATTTATGTCCCCATGCATCTTTTTCTGGCTAATAGTTTGCCTCTTTTTAGTGCAGAGTAATGTTTTATTGTCTGGATTACTATAGTTCATGTATACATTCACCAAGTGAGGAGATTCCAACTCTAGATAATTATGAGTAATTGGAGGATTGAGTTTTTAGCTTCTTTGGGAAATATGAAGACTTGCAACTGTTGGATCATATAGTGTGTCTTCAGTTTGGGAAGAAGCCACCAGGCTGTCCTTCAAAGTGAATGTACCATTTTATGTGCACACCAGTAAAGTGAAAGGTCCTTTGCTACACGTCTTCATCAGTATCAGAGTTGTCAGTGTTTCAGACTGTGACCATTCTGCAACCTATATCATGACATCTCATGGTTTGAGTTTGCATTTCCCTGAGCTTGTCTGTTTGTGAGCTAATTTCCAACTATACTTCTGTGATGAAGTGTTAATATCTTTTGCCCATTTAAGATATTTAATTTGTAACCTTTTAATTTTGCTTATTTTTCTGTGAATGGAATGTGTGCTTGTGTGTGTGTGTGTGTGTGTGTGTGTGTGTGTGTGT
>NC_034603.1:34095549-34199882 GCF_900095145.1 Mus pahari | reverse complement strand
TTTTTATTACAACATTCTTGCCATTGAGTATTAGCTGTTTTATCTGCATTATAGATAAGAAATTTAAAGTGCTAGAGAAAGGTAATCATGGTTGATGTCTTGTCCTTTATAAGATGTTGAGGCTTTGTCTTTGGTGCATTGGGTGCAAGTTTTTTGTTTTGTTTTGTTTTGTTTGGTGTCCACAGAGTGCGTGCGTGCGTGTGTGTGTGTGTGTGTGTGTGTGTGTGTGTGTGTGTGTGTGTGTGTGTTTGGTGTCCACAGAGCCATAAGTTTTCAGGATCCATGGGAATTGGAGTTCAGGAAGTTTGTGAGCCACCATGTAAGTTCTGAGAATGGAACCCAGTTCCTCTGCAAGAGTATCCATTTTAGCTATTGTGCCATCTCCTGGTCTCTTTGCTCGTTTTTAAAATCAGCTACTTTGTGCAGTTTTTTTTCCCCCTAACTGTTGAGTGTTAAGACCTCTGTGTATATATTCTGGCTGACAGTCCTTCATAGGATGCTTTCTGAATACATGCTTCTAGTCTATACCTTGTCCTTATCAATAAATGGAAATTCTTTTGCACAGAATTTTTAATGTTCAGAAGGGATCTCCTACCAATTTGTTTTGCTTTGTTTTGTTTTGGTTGGCCATACTTTTGGTATGGTACCTAAAGAGTCTTTGTCATCCATGGTCATCTAGATTTTCTCCTACGTTATCCCGTAGAAGTTGGATAGTTCTGAGTTTGTCAGTTAGGTCCATTAATTTATTCTGAGTTAAGTTTGTGAAGAGTGAAAGTTTGTCTAGACTCACATTTTCATGCTTGTGGATGTTTATGGCAGGACTCCCTGTGGACTTGCTAGCATTACAGTGACACAGAGACTTCGAGTACAGTTGAAAGCTTGGAGACAGTCTCCAGCTCCCTTATTTAACTTAGCATGATTATCTTGCCTATGACCCCCCCCCCCACGGCTAGCTCTACATCCTTCTCTGCTCTGCCGGTCTATCCATATCTGTTCCCCATCATTCTGGAATGCTCTCTGAATTCCTCCTTCTGCTTCCTTCTCCTGCATCATTCTCTCTGCTCAGTCCAGCCCTCTTCCCTCCTTCCTGCCCCGCTATTGACTGCCAGCTCTATTACAACTAGTCAGTAGTGAGACAATCTCTGATACAATTCGAGATTGCCTTAGGCAGGTAAAGAAGGATGGATATTTTCAAAATGGAAAACATGGTAAAGGTCCATAAAAATGTCAATACCAAAATCCTGCCAACATTTAACTCTGCAGATACAGACTTAACAATTCAAGATACAGAGACGCACCTTCACAAAGTGTGAAAAAGGTTATCCCAAGGGATTTTCAAAAGTTCCAGCTGTACCTGCTTCTGAAGGCTGTCATGACTCCTTTGTGCTTCTCAGCTGTTCTGTCAAAATTCAGATAAGTATGTGTGTGTAGGCTGCCTTCCCCAATCCCTGTTTTCTGTTGGTCTGTTAATCTGTTCTTTCACCAATGCTGCAGTGCCTTGATTCCTGCAGCTTCACGTTTAGCCTTGAAGTGGGGCTGGTATCAGCTCTCTATTCTTTTATCTTCTTCAGTAAAGTGTTCACTCTTCTGGGATTTTTAGTTTCTCAATAAAATTCATAATAAACTCAAGAAACTTATAAACTTCAGAGTCCGTTTATCAGTATCCATAGTATAATGTGAATGTGAGATTGTACTGCACTTGTAGATCAAGTTGGTAAAAGCTAACGTCGTTCAAAAGATTGAATCTTCCTACCAATGAAACCAGAATATTCTTCCACTTGGCTATTTTATTTTATTCATGAGATTGACAGAATTTCTCATATAGATGTCCTGTTTGAATTATTCTATTTAAAATCTGGAGTCCTGATTCAAGTTATCTCATGCTTTTTTTTTTTTTCAATTTGAACTTCATGTGTTTATTGTCACTGAATGGAAAAGTCATCAACATTCCTTTTGCATGTGCATGAATGTATGTGCATGTACGGAATTTCATGTTGTCTAAAGTTTATACTGTGTATTCTGTGTATTCCTCAGTTTCTTTCTAAATTATTTTTTGAGGCAGGGTCTCTTACTGAACCCAGAACTCGCCAATTCTGGCCAGCCTAGTGAACCAGCTTACCCTGGGATTCTTCATCTCTTTCTCCCAAAGTTTGGAATTACAGTCAACCTAGCCTTTCCACCCTGCATTTATATGTGCTAGAGATCTCAGCTCAGGTCCTCACACTTGCACAGCACACATTTTACCCACTAGCCGATCTCCCCAGGTCATGATAGACTTTCAAATATCAACCCTGTATTTTATGACCTTGTTTTAACCACTTATTAGTTCCAGGAGTATTTTTAATGATCCTTTCTGATTCTGTACAAAGATTATTATGCTGTTTGCAGACAAAGTGGCTTTTATTTCTTCCTTCACAATCAATATGGTCTCTGCCTTATTTCTTTGTGTTATTGTATCAGTTGATACATCCAATGTTGAAAGGCAACAATGAGTGGGGATATATTTGTTTTGATCCTGACCTCAGTGGGAACGCTTCAAGTTTTGGTTATTAAATATTTTTGAGGAGTGGGTTTTTTTGTAAATACTGTAAATCACTTGGCTTGCTGAGAGGATACTTTAAAATCATGAATCCAGGGGGTTGAATTTTTCTCAAACACTTTTTCAGTATATATTGTTTGGTCAGGTGACTGTTTTTGGTCCACTCATTGAAACAATAGTTACTTGAGTTGATTCCTGAATGCTGAAAAGCCCTGAATACCTGGGACAACCCCACCTGGTCATAGTATATAATAAGATTTTATGTGCCATTGGCTTTGATTCAATATTTCGAGGAGTTTCGTATATAAATAACTTTAGGCAGGATATTTGTAGTTTTCTTTTCCTTAAAACGATTTTTTATCAGCACACAAAAAATTAGGCTTTCTAATGGCATTACAAACAGAATTTGCTTTATTTTTCTTTTTCCTACAGCTTCTCAACAAAGCCCTTCAGCCATGTGCCCTGCTATGCATGAAGCTTCCTGTCTGCTTTCATATTACACATGACATTGTATTTTAGGTGCAGATTTGAGTTTAGAGAGCACTCATTAGAGTTTACAAGGCTCTTGTGTCTCCCAACAATGAACTGTACAGAAACCCATGGACAGTTGCATAAAGGGGATAGTGTATCAAGAAAGAAAGACAAGAATAGGAGAGGAGGGGCTGGTAAGATGGCTCAGTGGGTAAGAGCACTGACTGCTCTTCCAAAGGTCCTGAGTTCAAATCCCAGCAACCACATGGTGGCTCACAACCATCCGCAATGAGATCTGACGCCCTCTTCTGGTGAGTCTGAAGACAGCTACAGTGTACTTACATATAATAAATAAATAAATCTAAAAAAAAGAATAATAGAGGAATGGTGAGCGGGAAAAGGTACCCGTTCTAAAGTGCTGGACCACAAGTCATTATAGGTTATTTATATAGCACTTTTCTTCTCAATATAGCACCTGCCTTTTCACATGCTTGTATATTGAGGCACTGTGTTTCATACAAGTAAACCAGGTGGGAAAGGGTTTCTAACCAATAATGTATGCTTCCTTCATATGTTAATCTTGATACTGGTCTCTCTGTAACCCTACTCTCTTGCCACACTTTTGTCCACCCACCCATTTCCTGGCACCTCTTCTTCCCCTCTTATAATCTTGTACCTACTTTCAAAGTTCCTGCCCACTCTCACACCCCCTAATTTGCATATACGCCAACATTAAAAGACAGGATCCACACACAAGAGAAAACATGAGATTTTTGTATTTAATTTTCCTGTAAATTTCATATAATACAGCTGAGTAAAATGTCATTGTATATTTAGGGCACATTTCCATTGTCTATTGTTCTGTTGATGGACAGCTATGCTTGTTCCATTTCATGGCTAGTGTGAGCAGATTGGCAGTGAACATGAATGTGCTGTGTCTCTGTGGTAGGAACGAGTCTTTTATTCATGTGTCCAGAGGTAGTTTCATTGTATCATTGGGTCATTTGGTAGTTCTATTTTAAATATCTGAGGAATTTTCCTATATTGCTGGACTAATTAGTACTTCCAGCAACAGTGAAGGAAATAAATTCTTCTTTATATCACATATTAAACATCATTTGCTGTCCTGTCTGATCATTTTGTTTTCCTTCATCATAGTCATTCTGACTAAAGTGATATAGAATTACAAAGTAAGTTTAATTTGCATTTTCCTGATGGTTAAAGATCATGAACATCAAGATATATTATTGACCATTTGTGTTTCTCTTTAAATCTCTGTGTGTGTGTGTGTGTTTGTGTGTTTGTGTTTAATCTTAGCAGTTCTTTACATTTTATAGATAGTAATCCCCTGTAGGCTGGCTGCTCATTCTTCTGATAATTTCCCTTGATGTACAAAAGTTATTTTATTTCATGTAGTTCCATTTATTGATTCTTGAGATGATGTCCTGTGCTATTGGGAGATATTGGTAGTTTTCTTATAATATTTTCTTCTGGGTTTAGAGTATTAGTTTAACACTGAGATAGGAAATCTTCCTTCTGCTTCTTTCCTCTGAAAGAGAATTGGGAGAAATGTTATAATGTCTTCCTTAAAAGCGTACTGTAATTCACCCGGAGATGGATCTTGGCCTGGTGGTCTGTTTTTAATTGATGGAAAATTTAACACATGTGTAAAATGTGTTTGGATCAAATCCATGCCCCCATTTCCTCTCTTTCTAGTTCTCTCCTACCTTTGCTATCACTAGTCCCTCCTAATTTTATATTCTCTCTCCCCCTCCCTCTCTTTCTCTCTCCCCCTCCCTCCCTTTTCCCTTTTCCCTCCCCTCCCTCTCACTCTCTGTCCCCATAGAGTATATTAGTGCTACCCGTATGTGCATGGGTGTAGGGTCATCCGTTGGAACCTAAGTATTCCCCTCAGTTCTGCATTCCAGAATAAAACCTGCTGGGTGAGGACTCCAGCAGCCATCGGATGCCAACAGCACGTCAGCTAGGGGTAGGATTGTCTAACCATTTACTTAGTCTTGTGCAAGTCTGGTGTATGCTGTCGCAATCTCTGTAAGTTCATTTGTATAACTGCTCAGTTGTGTCTGCAAACACCATTTCTCTGTATCCATCCACTCTCCCTATCCTTCAGCCCTTTTCTGCAATGATCTTTGAACCTTGAGAAGAGTGAGTGTTATAGAGATGCCATAATTAGGGATGAGCACTCTCGCATCGCCTTCTCTCTGCACACTGACCACTTGTGTGCGTCTGTGCTGCTCACCATCTAAACGAAGCTTCTCTGATGAGGGTTGAGATTTGTACTTACCTAAGGGTATAATGACAAGACTTTAGGAGTTAGTTTAATAAGTTGTCTATCTAGCAGAATAATAGCAATAGCTTCTCCGCTAGGGCCTGTGATTTACCTGTCTTCAGATTGTTGGCCCTGAGGCTAATTAATGGTGCTAGGTGTGAGTTATGTCTTGTGGAATGATCCTTGGAGCCAATCAAAAAATGATTAGTTATTTTCATAATTTCTGCCGTTATTACACCAGTGGGCATATTTTACCAGGCCAGTTGTTATGCAGCTCAGGGATCACATCTGCATATGAATTATGACTACTTCCAATTTATTTAACATAGGCAAAATTATTAAGACTGTTTCTTCTTGTGTAAATTTTGGCAGATGTTTTCCTAGGAGTTGATACATTTCATCGAGTATCAAATATGAGAGCATAGAATTATATACAGCAATGCTTTTTGATACTTCTGAGATTTGATATTAGTGATTTGGGTTCTCTGTCTGTTTTCTTCTCATGTGCCTGGCTAGAGAACAACTCTATTTATCTTCGCAAAGAATAATCTTTTGATTTTGTTGATTTCCTGTCCCCATTTGCAGTGACTTCCATCCTAATTTTAAAATCTTTCTTCTACCTTCTGTCTGGTTCTTGAGGTAAAAACTGACGGTGACTAATTTTGGTCCCTTTTCATTCATAATCTGAACATTCAATGGTATAAAATTCTCTCTGAGAATTGTTTTTGTTTAATAACACAAATTTTAATAAGTCGTGTTTTCACTTTCAATTACTTCAAAACATCTTCTGGTTTCTTTTGAAATTAATTGTTTGGCTCGATATTATTAAGAAATGAGTTGTTTAGTGGCTGTTTGTTTGTGGATAACCTAGTTGTCTTTTTGCTGTTGATTTTGGACTTAATTCTACTGTTTTCTGAGTGCAGACACTGTTATTTTCATACTTGAAAATATTATTACAGTGCATTTCATGGCCCAGAAGTGCTATGTCTTGGCGAGTATTTCTCATGAGTTTTATGAGCGGGTATATTCTGCTGTTGCTGGATGAAATGGTCTATAGATGCCCAGTTAATGTTTATGTGTTACTCCATTCAACTGTGCTCTTGTTCATGTCTTTTGCTTTTTCATTCGTCCATTTCTGATAGTGAATCATTAAGGTTTCCAACTATAAGAGATGATTCACCATTTCTTTTCACAGTTCTGTCTTGATTTTTTTTTTTTATACACTTTTTAGTGTTCTGTTTTTTGGGCACATAGAAATTGTGGACTGTCATGTCTCCTTTAAAAATTATCCCCTTTATCATCCATTTTGATAACCCAGCCCCTTCCACTTTCTGTGTAAATTTGAGGGTAGGGGATGAGGATAGGGGATGGGGATAGAGATGAAGATGGGGATGAGGATGGTGATGAGGATGGGGATAGGGGTGGGGGTGCGGGTGGGGAGGAGGATGGGATGGGGACGGGAAGGGGATGGGGATAGGATGGGGATGGGATGGGGATGGGATGGGGATGGGGGAGGTGGAAAGGTACTGGAAAGACAGGAACAAGGGGAAACTGTAGTTGGATATAATATATAAGAGAATAATAAAAAAAGTCCATGTGATGCAAGACTGATGGCAACATATTTCAATTTTTGTTTAGCTAAGGAAGTCTTCATTTAACTGTTACTTTTGAGACACAGTTTTGCAGGATACAGAATTTTTGTATGACTTTATTATTTTAATAGCTTAAATATTTCACTTTACTATTTTTCTGTTAGCTATTTATAAAAAAAATGGATATAATTGTTACCTTTGTTCTTCTGGAGGTAAAGCTCTAATACTTTCACTTCTTTCAAGGTTTTTTTTTTCCCAAACTTTAATATTTTATAGACTGAAAATATCTAGTTTCCTACTTCTCCTCCTCCTCCTCCTCCTCCTCCTCCTTTTATTTATTCTATTCCATGGTCTTTGAACTTTCTGGAAATGTAGTTTGATGTCTGGCATTATTTTGAAGAACTTGTTGAATGAATTTTAAAAATGAATAAATAAATAGATGAACAAAGGAATGAATGAAACAGAAATCCAAAGAATGAACAAGAGCTTGATAAGTGACATCCACAACACTTGGCAACCACCAAGAAATTGATCCTCAGATATCAGGCCCCTCCATGCATCTGGTTCTCAACCCCAACTATGGAGAGCTTTTGCAGCCAGTATAGGACAGCACTCCACATTGTCAGTACATAACACCAAAAGCTTAGCCTGGGCAAAAAGATATATCTCACTAACCATCATCCCATCCTGGAACTGTGCACATGTTTTTCTGGATCCATGATCTTAGTTGTGCTTAAATTTATATCAACTTATTATCCAAGTGGGGAACCCCATCCAGGATGGTGGAGGAGGACTCTTAGGAGAATCTATTAGTACTTACTGCTTATGGGGATGGTTCAGATGAAGAGAGCTGTTGTGTTTCAAGGTAAATTAGTTAAGGATAAAGAAAGCGAAGTATATTACAAACATGAACTATATACAATGATAATAGATGGTAATGAACGTGAGCAAGATCTCCAGGAAGGAAGTCTCTGTAGACACTTGTTGACTGGTCAGAACGGCAGCATGATGGAGAGATTGGATGCTAAAGGTCTAGAAGCTAACTCTCTTACCATGGGCTAGTTCTAGACTTTTCAGAACAGACATCATTTGCCTCCCTCCGTATCAACACTGACATCATGTAACTAATAACTAGAAACCTTTTAGAATCTATTATCCTAGCAGACCAATAGCTTTGACCCACCCGAAAGCTCAGCTAGCATCTTGGTCCTATATAAAAGCTCCCTCCATCTCTCTGTGCCTGCCTCTGTGATATACCCACCATTATAATTTAAATTTGCTTTGATATATGAATTTATTTCTACTGGAAAACTATAAAACTTCATGAACATGCTTCCATGCTGGAACATGGAATTTGAGATAACCTAAATCTGTGTTCCTGGGCCATGGTCACTCCAATAGACTCCAGGATAAAGTATCTCTTATTCCCTTTAAGATGAGAGATGTGGCTTTGGTATCGACAGAAACTAGGATAAAATTATTGAAAATATCTAGAACAATGTGTTAAAGATATTAGATTGCATTTACTTAATTGAAATGGAGAAGACCATATCTTTAATAAAATGTTGGATGAAACAGTGTGATAAAAGAATAAATGGAAGCTTGCTTAAGCACATGGAGAGTTATGGAAAGGATGTGCAGAGACAGAGAACGCCACTAGAAATGGCTAGGAACAGCAAAGAGCTTAAACACTCCATCACTAAAACCAACAGGGAGTGAAGTTGAGTCTGCAGATGTTTCAGATGCTTGAAGGAAGTCAGAGGAAAGCCCTGGACCTTTCAGGGCGGAAGTAATATCTAGGTCAAGACTTTGAATACAAACGAATTTGACCAGTATAAAAGGCAACATAGGACAGAGTGGAAGAAAACTTTTCTGAAATTAGGGAGACTTGAATGGGTAGGTGGGATGGACTTCCAAGACCCAAGCCATTAACCAACTCATTACATTATATAATGTATATTCTATACAGATTTTATAAAGAGTTTTATATTCTTTATATGAATAAAAAAATTCAACAAATGTCTAGGCAAAGAATTAACAAAGGAAAAAGCCACCAACAGAGGAACATGAGTGGAATTTGTAACACTGATTCCCACAGTATAAAGCCATATAATTTCCAGAAGGGGGCAATACCCAGTGTGGGGGGAGAGCTTTGATCTGGTAACACATGCACCAGGCAAGAAGCCATTTACTTGCCAAGACAGAACAAAGTCTTTCTCAGATGAGCATAAATTCTGAAAATGTAAACAGCCATCCCCTGATACTAAGCATTTCTGTGGGGCTAGGTTGTCCATCAGAGACAGAATTCTTGACTAACAGAAGGGGCTCTACATTCTACTTGCAGCCCTACAGCAAATAAAACTATGTGGTACCTGCACTGCGAGTCAGAATCACAAGAATTGACGCTGACCTTGAGAGTGGAACTAAAACGTTACTTAAAGAAGTTTAGTTGCGATCGGTGCTCATAAGCAATGGAATCTGGATTTGCCCTCCAGACCCTCCCTCCACAAAGGCAACACAAATATAGTGATTCTTAGAACCTACAAACAAATTAACCAATAGCCACAATGCAGAGATAACCACTTTATTTGACAGGACTAAATAGGTCATTTTGTGGGAAAGGAAGAAAACGATGTGACGGTATGGAGTCTGCATTCCCTGTCCCCATGTATCCTTATTCACTGCTTTGTATGGTCTTTGATAGTTATAAAAAGTAGGTACACTGATATTTGTACAGCTTAAATAACTATTTGTTGGGCTTTATAGTAGGAAAACAATATCAGATAAATAAACATGGATTAATAAAAAAAGGGTCTTATAAAAGTAATGCTCTAAAGTGATACAAAGAGCAAGAAAATATAAAAGTGGGGGAAAAAAGACAAAAGTGATCTGGCCCCTGCATTTAATAACAGAATCTTAAATGGATCAGGAAATAAGGTTTGGCTTTATGTCATCTTTGGCAGTTATAACCAGAGCAAGGCTACTCCCAAAATCTAAAAGTTGGTTGTTAAACAATGGTTAGGGCCAATGAAATGCAAGGTGACACCCATTAGGAAGACATAACACACCAACCCCTTCCCTACACAATGAGGTTGTATACAAATACTTTAGGCAAACATAGTTAGAATTGAAGAAAATGTTCACAAAAATACTAAAAGGGGAAATGTTTTCTGAGCAATCCCGAATCCAAGATAGATAGATAGATAGATAGATAGATAGATAGATAGATAGATAGATAGATAGATAGATAGATAGATAGATAGGCAGGCAGGCAGGCAGGCAGGCAGGCAGATAGACAGACAGACAGACAGACAGACAGACAGACAGACAGACAGACAGACAGACAGACAGACGGATGNAGGCAGGCAGGCAGGCAGGCAGGCAGATAGACAGACAGACAGACAGACAGACAGACAGACAGACAGACAGACAGACAGACAGACAGACGGATGGATGATAGGTAGGTAGGTAGGTAGGCACATAGATAGGTAGGTAGGTAGGTAAGTTTGCACTTACCTGAGTATTCAATGAGCAAATATTTATGCCACTAATGTTGAGAGAAGTGAAATCATTTTCTCTCTTAGGGGCCAGAAGACATTTACAAAGTCTGACCTTGAGTTAGACTGCAAAGAAAATGTCATGAATTGAGGGAAAAATCAAAGAAGCAAATGAAAACAAATAAATATCCCCATCATGGAAGGATATGGAAGCATAGCTACATAAATCCAGGGAAACTGGAAGTGCATAATTGATAAAGATAAAAGCAGAAATTAATAAATTACAGAGCAGAATTGATTAGCCAGTCCAAGAATTGTGGATTAAACAAAGTACAAATAAAACAGGCAAAGCATGCATCTGCATTAATAAGAACCGGAAAAGGAGCTGAATGTACAAAATGGGATGAGAGGCACAGACAGAAAGTCGGGACCTTTCACGTCCAAAGGAAGAACAATTATCCGTGGGACTGTCAAAGCTGGACCTTATCAAACTGACTTTTAAAAAAGTTTAAAAGCCTGAATAGGGAACACCCAAAGGAGAGCCTGGAAAAATCTGTCAGTGTATTACCTCCAGAACAAGCTCTGGACAGGGGTCAGCTTTGCAGGCACTCCAGAAAAGATGGGGACCTCTCCACAGTCCGGTATCCAGAAGGATATGTGTTGGGGCAATCCAATAGGGAAAAAAAAAAAGGAGCTCATTTCAAACTCGAGGAATTCACCTAGCAGGTGGCATGCATATGGTTTCTCCAGTGCAGTCTATCGTGTATACTCGGGAGTTTTGTAAAGGACAGGCCCTTCTCCCTGACATCCTTCTATAAGCAGACCAGCAGACCAGTGTCACCTATCATTCTCCCCGCTGTTGAAAGGGAGATAGTTGCAGCTGGAGAAAGGGTGTAGTGTTCTGCACTGGACCAGAGCTGGGTTTCTAGCCCCAGGGGGACATCCCCACACACATAACACATAATAAAAGTATTTTATGGGAAGTAGTATTTTTGTTACTGGGAAAGAAAGGAAATACTCTGTGTTCCCAAGGAGGCAAAAGAAGTTTAAAGACGGGGAACAGATAGCGAGGCCAGGCCCACCACCCATTTGTGGGGTATTTAGCATGCCCTTGGCATAGCACTGGGAAGAAGGCAATGGCTGAGACCAAGATGCTGCAGGCTGAACTGGGTGTGTGTGCAGCTGCGTGGGGCATATTGACATGCACTTGTCTATTGGGCCAGGTCTCTCACACTAACCAGGGTTGTCCTGACCACAGCCCAGGTGCAGAGTTCCTGCAGACACTGGAGTTATGGAGTAGTTGTTCAACACTGCCCCAGGCTCTGGCCCAGGCAGGCAGCCTATGTGCGGGTGAATCTTTTTCCCCTGCAAAATGAGGTTCCAGATGATTATTACAATAACGACCTCTGAGAACAGGGGGATTCAAATTGGCCCAGTTTCTAGGGGCAGACCTAGAAGGCAGGAAGTGGGGTGAGGGGGTAAGGAGAGGGAGGCGAGATGATGCCTGGCCAGCACTTTTCGTATTTTTGACACCCGCCTTGTAAATGAGTCTGGATTTGTGTTTTTCATTCAGGCTGGGTATGCTGAAACGTTTTCATTTTGCTGTTTCCCTCCCACCCTACCTTCCAAGCCGATTCCATTGCTGCTGCGCGGCACTGTTGATTTCTGTCTTGCGACCATTATGGAAATCTGGCTTCATTTCTCCTCCTAATTTATGATCTTGTTAACATGCCCGCATGCCAGATGGTCCTGTTCTTCAGGTTGGGAGATAATGAGATAAACAAAAACTGCTGTAAGAAGCAAAGACGGGGAGGCTTTTTCCTTGAATGGGCCTCTCTTCATTTATAAAAACATGCTTAGGAGGGCCAGGGCCAGGGCTCACCAGAAGTCTGAGCAGGTGAAAAGTAGCCAAAGGTTCTCTGGAGTTATCCCTTTTCTGAAGTACTGTGCTCTTCGTGTCCTTTCTCCACCTTCGAAGACATGTTGGATCCACTTGTCAATCTATGGAACTGTTTGCTCGGAGAATGTCATCACGGCTACCAAAGTGTACTGTAATTGTTTCCTTTCTGTTAACTACACTATGAGCTCCCTGGAGCCTAGAATAGGGGCTTTTTTTTCCCTCCCAGCTACAATGCCTAGCCCAGAGCCTAGCACAGAATGGGCAGATATTCAACCAGTAATCATGAACCTCCTCTACTCTTAGCATCCTAAACACTGCACCAGGGAAAAGCAGGGTGTTGAATGCATAAATCAGCATGGCTCTACATCCACGGAAGACTCCAGGATTCTTAGATACCAAGCTCTGCAGACATTCAAGTGCCCTGTATAAAATAACATGGGAATCTTGGCACACCTTCCTATAGAATTTATCACCATTTAGTGTTTCTGTGTATTGGAGAAACATTCAAACTTCTGTCTGCTGCTGGGTGTGGTGGTACACAACTTTGGGAAGGTGTGACAAGAGGATCATGAGTTTAAGGACAGCTTGGGAAACATAGAGAGTCCTAACACAGAAATAAAATATGCTCTCTACTAGCCATTTTGATGATCTGTTAGACATGGACAGACATGGTCATAGTCAATCCCACTGTAGAACAGCAGATATCACCTCTCCTACACAATTGTACTCTTGATATAGGGAAGCATCCTGTCTCCTACTCCTACGTCCTACCCATGATCTGGCAACCACTATTTCACACTGCTTCTATGCTATTAACCTCAGTTCTTATGTATGAGTGTGATCATGTGGCATTTGCTTTCTGTGCATGACTTTACCTTGCATAATATTTTATGTTTCTATCCAGGTTCTTATAAATTGCATTGTAAGTTTTTTTTATGGCCTTGTAGACATAGATAGGAAAAGGTACATGTATATGCACACTTTTTCTTTTTTTAGTCCATCAGCAGACCTTCTGTTTATCCCTACCTTGCCTGTGATTATCATGTTCCAATAATTCTGTTCAAATGTGGATGCTTCCTTGAAGCCCTCATTTACTTCGGTACATTAAATCATCTCTAGATTCTGATGCAAATTCCATGTTAATAGTTGTGAAATGGTGTTGTCTATGGAATAAAGAGTAGAAACTCCACCCAAGGTGTGATCACAGATGGGTATGCTGAGGCAGGGTTTTCTTTATTCTTCATCCACTCCAAAACCTGGTGTCAGGGCTCCAGAGGGAATTTCAAGGAGCTATGTCATCTGCTCCATCAGCAGCTGCTGTCACTCATTCAGGAGAGGAAAAATCCAGCACCGACCAAAGAAGAGGGCAGAGAAAATAGACTGTCTTAGTATGTCTACACAGTTATACCACATCACTCATAAACCTGGAACTCAGACAATTAGTGTGACCGCCTTGTAGATCTGCCTGCTCTGCACACAACTCTGAGTGAGATACAGTCACGCTGGTGTGTTTATGCATTGTATATGGCTGTGTGGAGCCACAATGGCAAAGGAGAATAGCAGTGTTGCAGAACCTCTCTAGACTAAAGTATGGCGTCTCTGGCCCTTTCCATCGAGTTTGCTGACCTGTGACCTATAGACTAGAAAACTTGCCATTCCTGTCTCTACACATGCATTGGCTTGCTTCTGCCCAGGTGGGCCACCACCACCCCATCAGCAGCCCCAGAGAGACTGAACAAAGTAGTACCCTGTGGCAGTCTCTCCATCTCTCCTATCAGCCAAGGTGGGTGTGGGGAGAACTCCCATGAAATGCGCCATCCAAAGCTGGGACACCTAGGTCAGAGGTTGGCTCCCGTTACTGATCTCCACCATCCACAGAGGAACTTTCTGTGTTCATTGGCTTGCCAGCACTCTAACAACATACCCGAGATAATTATGTCATAAGGATAAGAGGCTTTGGAGACTCAGTCTACGATTGAGTACCCTCATCTTATGGGGGCTTGCAGTGCAACAGCACTTGAAGGTGGGGGCCTTTGGAAGAGCAAAACCATCCACTTCATCAGCCAGGAAAAGAAAGAGGGAGATTTGAGTCCTACACTCCCTTTTAAGGACTTATCCCCTGAGACCTAAGGACTTCCCAGAAGGCCCCAGTTCTCTTAGAGCTCCCATCACTTTCCAGTAGCCTTTCATACTTGGACCACTTGAACCTGTACCCAACACCAGCACTTTCTCATTCTCATTAGCTTATTGCAATTAGCCATAAGCAGCCTTCCCAGGAAGGGTGTGGGATGGATGTGCTTGGAAGGAGGATAGGGAAGGGCTGGATGTGCATTGTCTTTATGTGGGTACCAAGGAAATCTTGCTAAGGCACCGGGGACAGGAATGGAAAGAGGCCCCCTACCGTAACCATCAGTTTCCTTGTCAGGTTGTAGTCAGAGCACACTGACAAAGCTCTCAACACTAGGATTAGCCTCAGGCAGAGCGCACAGATGCCTGGCACTTTGTCTCCCATTGGAAGTGATTGAGTTCAGCCATTTGCTTACACCAGGACCCTCTTGGCAGTGCCCTTTCTGGTCTGCCATTCACTTTTCAGTTCCATCCTGGAATAAAATTAGCTTGTACTGACCCCTCCAGAAAACCTGAAGTCTAGTCATAGAGCTAGGGTGGGAGCTTTCTGGATACCTCTTTTTCACACCAGCTTTTCTCCAGGCTACAAGGAACCTGTCAGTAAGGAGTCTGACCCAGTACTTGCCCAAGTTTGTTATCGATACTAAAGGAGAAAGTCTGATATTACAGATTAGCTTGGGTAGTGAGGGGGGCATGGAAGGAGACCTTTGGGATGAAGAGCCTGGGGTACTGAAACAATGGAGCATTATACAGGGCCAGCCCATACAGAGTAGCAGCACACTGCCCCTTCTTGGATCTGGGGATACCTTGGTACCTAATACTCATAAGCCTGGATGATTGGCTGTAAGAGCAGTGACTCGTCTTGTTTACTTCTGGGAAAGGTGTTTACCATGGACTTGTTCGATATGTTCTTATAGAAAGGGCAAGCTGAAGGTTGGAGAAGTATTATAGCCTCTGCTACCAAGGTTGGCTCCTGATTTCTTTGCCAGCCTTCCAGATGCTTTCCTACACCGACCCCTTATATCACTAAAGAAAACCAACTCAGGTGGCACTAAGCAAAAATTTATAACAGAATCTGTTATTTCATTTTAACCTAAAAATCCCTAGATATGCATTATGGGAAGGTGAGTATTGGACTTTAGGCATGGTTAGAGCCTGGTGAACAGGTATTATCATTACTCATAAGTCGGTTCTCAGCAAGGGTTCCCAGCATGCTTCTGGGTTAACCGTATCAGCAGGAAACATGTGTATCCTGATGTTCTGTGATTTAGGGGGAGCACCAATGCTGGTGCACATCAGCTGTGATTGGCCTCGCTTGAGCTAGGTGCTCAACCCTAAATCCATTTTCATGACCCAGAGAAAAGGAAGAAACAAACAGTCCCCAAAGGGAAACCACAGCCCCATTCCCAGAGGACAGAGCAGGAGAACCTGAGCAGCCGGGAGAGCGGGTGTCTTCTCTAAAGCTCGCCCAGGTTTCATCTGAGAGGCTTCTACACCAGGGTGAGCCCCACCTTCCTGGCATTCCCTCTTAAGCTGACCAAGGCATATGCAATAGACTGGTCTTCCCCAGGACCCCATCTCACTACGCCTGTCTTTCAAACCAAGACAGAACCCTTCATGGCTCCAACCCTCTACTTAGGGAAAGAGCCCCAAATTAGCCCTCATTCTCCTGGCCCCGGTGCAATTCCAGGGCTCCAGTGCCTACTTAGATCTTCTGCTTTTGCTCCTTATTTTCACCCAGCCCAATTGTCCAGCACCTATTCCCTTTGAACACGTTTGCACAAACCTCCCAATCCAATCTACTGGATTCCCAGCCTGCCTTCTTTCCTCATCACTTAAAATTAACTCTCCCTGGAGTATCTAGCCGGAGTCTTATTTGCATATAATAACAGAGTAGTGATTAAACATATTTCATGTAATATTATGTGGTACTTTATAGTTTGTATCTCATTTGTTCTTCTCATTAATCCTGGGAAGTAGGCAATGACCCCATTTGCAAAATGGGAAGGAAAAAAAGGAAACACTCGAGAGTTAAGTGCAGCAGACAGAGCCAAAGGGCAGGCCTAGCAAGCATCTTAGTGAACAGGGCATGAGACACGTAGCCTCTTAGATGCTTAAGAGAGAAGCCAGGCTTCCACAGTGGTTCTCAGATGGGGGTGTTGTTGCTAGCTAGGGAAAATATGGTAATGTTCGAAGGCATTTTTTTTTTTAACTAGTTCAGGTTGGACTGGTGCCAGGATAGGTTGAAGTCAGAGATACTGCTGAACAGCCTGCAATGGGAAGAACACCATGCCCCACCATGCACACAAGAAATTAGCCAGCCCCACGTGTTAACCTGTCTATGGAGAACTCAAGTTCCCATGCAGTCCTCACAGCCTCCCTCTACCATCAGAGCAGACAAGACAGTTCCATGGTTTCTTCAGGGTCACAGGAGGCCTGATTCACAGCTTAATAGGACAGACAGCCCTCCTGTCTCCACGTCTAGTTCACACATGCCAAAGATGCCCACTCTTTGACCTGTGTTTCAAGTTCCTCGGTGGAGACATGGAGCCAAGTCCTCCCACTGGCTTGTCGGTACTCAAAGGGTTGAGGTCAAAGGATGAGAGGGAGGGAAAGGTGAATGAGGGTGAGCCTCAGTATACTGAACATGAAGTGCAAATGCAGACAGTGAGTAGGGGTCAGACACACGGAGGGACAAGAAGACAGGAAAGTAAGGGGAGGAGGGGAACAAATAGGAGCAGAATTAACCTACGATGGACCTTGATGGATAAAGGCATCCTATGTTAACCGCGCAGCTGCATTAGGTCTCCCCCTACCTCTGTGAGTTTCAGAGACTGTGATATTAATCAGAAACATTATCTACACACTCCTACAGTCACTAGGAGCCCACATCTGGGCTCAGCATCCTCTTCAGAGGTTCAGTGCTGTCTCCCAGACTCTCAATGAAAGCAGAGCATTAGCCATGACTAATTCTGATGGGTTGGGAGAAGATGGGCAGCCGGGATGGATTCCAGAAGAGATAGGAATTCCAAGAAAAGGCAGGTACCCATAGAGAATGTCCAGCATTTAGACCTCCTCCATGCACTGAAGGTGCAAGGCAGAGAAGGGAGCTTTCCACCAGCTTGGGGGTGTAGAGTGAGGAAGTAGACCACTAGCCTAAGCTCTTCTGGGGTCCTTTCCCAGTCAGCCTCTTCTCTGAGAATATATTCTCTAAGAGGCCAAAGTATTCAAGGTGTGGAAATGGGAGCTGGGGCACAAGCCCAGCTCTGCAGCCTTCTCAGTGGCCCAGAAAACACATCTGCTGTCTACATAATGGGCCAGGGGGAGTCCATAAAAAGAATGATGCATGGATATGGGCATCAATCAGAGGGTGTAACTGGGAAGGAAGAGACGTGAGGTAAAGATCACCATAAGGAAAACAAATCAGCAGGCATTCATTTGACTAGTGTCAGGAACATGGTGGACAGAAAGGAATCCAAAAGTCCTGAGGACTTTGTTTCAGGGATTTGGTACATGCTTGAAAATTGATGTCAAGGCATATGAACTGCAGGGAACCTGTGGAAGATGTTGGACATGGAGCCTGATGCCACTGGAGTCTGGGATGAAGGCAGTGATGCTTCTGCCTTGATCTTCCCCATTTTTCTTGAAATTTTGTGAGTATGTCCAGTCCAAGAAGGATGAGATATATGTGATGCCAGGTGCCCACTGATGCTAAAAACACAGTCTCCAGAGCGATCAGTCTCCTCCAGCTCAGTCTAGCGTCCATACCACCCTGAGCTATAACAGCAGCACTATGTCCATTCAGGGAAGTCTGATTCACCCTCCTTCCACTTTAACTCATCGATTTGTTCGAGTATTTCGTGTTGGGGGCACTTGCATACCATGACACATGCACACAGAGGCTGCAGAACCACTCTTTGAAGCCTATTCCCACCTGCCACTTTGTGGGATTTTGGGGATCAAAGCCATGCCTAAACACAAGTACCTACAGTTGGTGAGCTATTTCTGGGACCCAGCAATGGTTCCTTGGCCAGAGAACTACCTATGCTGTGTTGAGCAGTGGATGGCCAATGGTCTGCAACATCCCTTAATTGTGAGCACATACAGTGGACAAACTGAATGAGCTCCCAGACTACCCAAATGTTCAGAGTTTTGTTCATCAAATGAGGGTATGTTGGATATGTCTTAGTGTTGTTGTGGAAAGCAAGTGAATGCATGGAAAGACCTCTACATGGTAAGCCTCAGCAAACACTGCCTTCTCTCAACCTCATCCCACTACTCTGCACCAAGAATTGCTGACCCCTGACCCTTGTCCAGATGTCAGGCGAAGACCCAAGAACAGACTGAGTTAAGGGCAGCCTCCTCTGAAACTGGGTGACCAGCAAGCATACCTCTGACACCAGACCCTGGGACAGTCTTCTCTTCAAATTCAGTCTGTATCGGGGCTCCCTAGCCATTCCTCACCCTATCTTCCTTTTACTTCTTTGCTGGTCCCCACTACAGGGTCTTCATAAGCTTACACTTGTGTCTCTGTCCTTCACCCTGCAGTTTCTCTCAGTCATTTAACCTCCATCAGAAAAAAAAAAAAAAACAAAACAAAAACCATATAAGTAGAGAGGAAATATGGAAGCTGACTCATTTGTCACTGGCTGTGTTTCTCAGCACTGAAACTCATTGAACTTTTCCCTCCATGAAAAAATTACCCGAGAAGCTTTAGCCAGTGACTACCATGCACACAGAAGACCATCCTCATTTATGTAGCAAGGCCATCCCTTGAGCATTGTGGCTAATTACCTAGCCACCCAAACATAAAATCCTGCTAACAGTGTTTTAGGTTCTCTCTCTCTCTCTCTCTCTCTCTCTCTCTCTCTCTCTCTCTCTCTCTCTCTACTAAACCTCAAGACTCAAAAGAAGTCTTCAATTTTTCTTCTATGGATGTTGCAGGAGGATATCCTATGGAGCACCAAATAGAAGGCATCAATGAAGGGGATTCAGTTAGAGATGGGGACCCCAGCCTCAATACCTCGACAGCCAGCTAAGGACTCCCCTCCTCGCCTGGTGGGATAGAGCTAACAGGAGTCTGCCCAGACCTTTGCCTCTTGTAAGATGTCTTGAATGACAAAGGGAGTAAAGTGCCAGTACACAGAGTCACTTTAACACGCGTCCCTCACTGAATTCTCCTCTTTTTTTTTTTTTTTTTTCATACTTGCTCTTTTATAATACTAATTTCTCATTTGAGTTAAAAATTATCTCACTGGAGAGGTGGTGATTAAATCTGATAATTAGAAGAAATACCAATTAAGTCAGGCTCTCCGTGCAGAAGGCAGGCCTCAGTCACGTGGTGTTTGAAGTGAGGGCTGAGCCAGGGGTGCCTGCTTCTTCCCTGCTGTTCATACTCTTGGTGCTGAGCCAAAGAGTCTGCTTCCCACCTGCAGCAGTCCCCGTGTCCCACTCAGTCTTTAGAAAAATGCCTTTTGTCCAGACTGTTTCCATCATGTGGCTGGCTCCTACAACCTAACCCTGGTCTCTTTAGGGTGTGGTAGCACACACTTGTAACCCCACCATGGGGAAGAAAAGCAGAAGTATCTCCTGAGTTTCATCAGCCTGGACTAGGCAACAAAAACCTATCTTAAAAAAAACAAAAACAAAACAAAACAAATAACAACAACAACAAAAACCAAAGCAAAATCAAACAACCAGCTACTGGCATAACCATGCCTGTAATCCTAAACTTCAAAGACAGAGAAAGGATGGTGACTGACTTCTAGAGGTCAGCCTAGACTACATAGTGAGTTTCAGGCTACCTGGACCTAAAGCGAGGCCCTTTTTAAACTCTCCATACCAAAACAGAACTTTCCTGTTCTACAAAGCAAAAGCTCTGCTATTTCCCAGTTTACCAGTAGTCTACTTAGCTAGGGTGATCCTATATTAAATGAGCTACTATTTTACCTACCACTCCATCCCCGGCTACTTCCTCAACTCCACAAATGCACAGAACTTTTAGTGAATAGAGTGTTCATTAGTGGTCTCAGGGAGGATGGGGACAACATGAGCAGGTAGTGCATAAACTGGAGATAATATCAGTCACCTCATCCGAAGCACCTGGCCTGCCTGTGTCTCAGAATCACTTGGGAAACGTGATTGCCAGGCAGAAGTTTGGAAGCCATGGAGTCAAAGAGCCTGCAGTCAGAAGCCAGCCATTACTATCATCAAAATGTCCATTCCTCAACGAACTATTACTGGCTTAGGACCTCAGCCCTCTAGTGAAGGTGACCTGGTGTTCTGAGCTCCATAGTCTATGGTTCACTGAGAGATAAGGTTTCTAGAACAAAACAAAAGCAAAAGTTACAAACAAACAGGTTAGGGAACTGGCAAGGTGCTGACTAGCCTCCAGCAGAGTTTTCACAGCTTTAACTCTGAGAAGCCCAAAGCCCAGAACAAACCCATTCTGTCCTCAGCTATCTTACAGGTGCATTGAGTTAAGAGCCTTGGAGTCAGGGAGGCCCCAGCTATGTGACTTTCGGGCAGTCTGCCTTTCCACCCAGCATTTCTCTGAGTGGCGTCACTGGCTATATTTTCTGGTCTGAAGGCCAAATGAGAATGTGTTCTACGGGGTCCAGGAGAACTACAGACTCTCTCAATGTCACGGAGCAGGGAAGAATGAGAGGAAGAGAGGCTGGCCCATGCCTCAGGTCCTGGTTGGCTATAGTGTGTACCATCCTCTCTTCTTCCCCCTTCCTGTACCAGTTGCCAGAATGTCGCAAAGAGGAGCCCTATGCCCTTGATAGCCTCTCAGAGTCCCTCTTGTGATAGCTGCACCTTGTGTCCTAGGCATGCCATGGTCTGATTAAGTGACGTAAAGACAGATGCTGAACATGTTTCTGACATGGACCAGCCACCATGTCATTTCTCAGAACTAAGTGGGCATGTTAGTTCAAATGTTCAGAGATCACACTCTCCATCCCCTTCATTTTTTAGCATCAGGGGACTGATTTATCTTATCGATGGAATGCATAACAGTTGTGTTGTTTTGGCTGCAGACCAGACTTTTAAATCACACAGTTAGAAGCTGTGGGAGAGAAGTGTCAATTATTAAGGCCATCTGTGTACAAAGGATTCCCAAAGAGAATTCTCAGACTCCCTCCTTTATATATGGCCCATACCCCTACTCATCCATTACTCATGCAGCCACATAAGTGGCTGAACTGATGTGGCTCCTTGCTTCCTTTGAACCCAAGCCCTAATCACCAAAGATGTTCTTGATGAGATGGTGGGGTGACGGATCTTCACTGTTTACTTTAATGCCAGATCTAGTGTTCTCTAACTCAGTAAGCGTGCCTGTGACTTTCTTGTCATGGTTATCAGTCACAGAAAAGGAGTGGGGTCCAGAGGAGTAGAAGATGCTGCCAGATGCTCCTCAGTCAGCAGAGCATCCCAGGAACCTGTAGACATGGAGGAGCTGGAAACAGTTGAGGCCACACCTCTCCTTTAGCAGCCACACATAGTGGTTTCCTCAAGACATGGACTTAACACTCAGCCAAGAAGCTTCTCTTAAAGAGTACAGGAATGTTTCAATGCCAGGGCCCACCTTGGCGCAACACATGTCTAGAACCTGAAAGCATCACTGAGTTCAGAAAGCACAGGGGGCTTAGAGAGGCCCATGAGGTCATTACAGCTAGCTACCCCCACACACATTCCGGTACAGGGCAAGCACCAGGCAGATGAGCATCCCTGGAAGTGTGACAGTGTTCCCTCTTACAGACTTTCCCAGCCCATCTGGAGGACTTCTGTGTGCATTATACCAACACATAGACACAAATGTTAGCTGTTCTTCACTCTCAACCTTGTCCTCCTGAAGTCTCTCATCACAAGGTAGCTGGTAGGCTCTAAAAATCTCTGCCTTCACTGAACAGCTCTCAGCTTCTTAGCCATATAGAATAGGCAATAGATGTAAACACTAAGACTCACAAACACTTAGAGCATTAACAGGGAGCAATAGCTTACACTCAGCCAGTGGAGTGTGAGGCCTCAGCAGACAGTTAAGGCTACTCCGGGAAGTGTTTGGCTAAGAGAATGTGATCTGATGCCATATGCATGCTTTCTCCCATCTCTTCCATCTGTCCTATAACATCAAAGGCTGCATTCCGAAGCCACAAGGAAATCCTTTCCTACATATAGCAGGTATCAGCAGAGGCAGCTTGGAAAGGCAGCCTTTGTCAAGCCCAAAAATGGTGAAAAAGACTATGCAGCTCTCAAACTCCAGGGAGCTTCACACTGTAGTCTCTATCAACAGAGCTAGCTACCTGCAGTAACGCTATGCCCAGATTGTGGGGTTACATACAGCAGCCCCCAGAGGAATCGATCTTGGAACACTAGCCAACAACATTGGGGATGAGGAATCCAAGGCACAGAAGTGAAGTAACCCGCTCCTTGTTCCATCAAAGTGTTGATCGTCTGTCACTAGCCCAGGACATATTTCATAACACATTTTTGGGGTGTGTTCATAAGGCCAACCCTCCTCTTGCGTGTATCAGAGACATTGCCATAGAGAAAGTGCTCTGCATATTCCAATAAAGAAATCATTGATCATAGACAACCCTTTAAATTAATTCAAAGGAAATCAAATTAAAAATTTATTTCCTGAGTTATACCAGCCATGTTTGGGGTTATCAATCATGTGGTGAGTGGCTGGAGCTTTTATAACCTCAGAAGGTTTATGGAGTGTGTTTAGGTATACAGAGAAACCAGGAGGCAAAACTGGAAACACGTTTGGGTGAGCTGGGTGCCAGCAATTGTGGGTCCTGACACGCACGAGTGCCTTCAGTCTTCACTGGGGCTGACCTGAGGACATTTCCTTGAACCCTGCCTTAGAGAGGATGCTGCAGGAGTAAGTAACCAACTATGATTACACAACTTGTGAGTGGACTTGGATTTGAGTCTGTCTGACTCCAGAGATCAGGACTTAAGGATTAAAGAACATAGACTACAGCATTGCTATCGAGCCAAGAAAACAGATGCCATCCTCAAGATGGGAAAGACAATTAAAGGGCTCAGAGCTAATTACAGGAATTAACGAGGCTTGTTGCATACTTGAAGAGAAAAGCCCAGGGGTGATGTAATCCCATCTCTAGGAATGGGAGGTTGCTGGGCTGGTAGCATCCTCCATAGGTGCTATAGGCCAAAGGAGAGAAAGGGCATGAAACAAAGCCAACTCTGGTGTTCACAAGGCCATGCTTCTGAGTTGTGAAGAAAAGAAGATGAGGTGGGTCACCATATCTTGAGATAACCATAGAAAAGGAACCTCCCTTCAAGGCTGGCTCCACCCTGGAAGACTCTAATGGTGTCAGGAGGATGGGAAGGGGGATTTTGTTCTTTCTCTTGATGGTGGAGTCAGAGGAAACAAGGGAAAGAGCAATGGATGGACATGGTAAGGGACCAGTTACCCCCCTCACCAGGGCTATATTGGGAAGTAGATAATCCCTTGATACCAAATCACCTTTTTCCCACTTGGTTCTTCAGAGGTCCTTTTTCTCGGGCCTTGGGAACACAAAATGAGGCTGCAGTCCTTGGAGAGCATCTCTAGTTCAATCCATTCACTCTGACATGTGAAGATGCAGATGATCCAAAGTAAAAGTAGTCTCTATCTGCCGGGCTCTGGGCTGGGGTTCTGGAGTCACATCTGACTGGGAAAGCACTGGTGGACTGCCAAACTCCTGAATCCTTCCCTTCAACAGGACGAGAGGTAGCCTTTTGAGGTTGGTTTGGACACAGAACCATGCCTCAAGAATCTCCCTGGAGATAAGTGTAGGTAGGGGGAGGAGGGCTGGGTGGCTGGATTGCCTTTGATCAACGATTTCAGGTTTTATTTTATTTCTCCCTCAGAAAGTGGTGCTATGAAAACTCAATTTAATTTCTCTGTATAAGATCTTGATGAGGCTTAGAGGTCATCTCCTAGCTAGGAATGTCATATTACAGATAAAGACACAGGATCGTAAAGGTAAGATGATTTGCCTATGATAGTTCAGCTGGACGGTGACCAAGCTAGAGCTGGAACCCTGAGACTGACAACATGAGGAGGTTTTGATTGGAAGTTCTCAACATGAGAGGGATGTCTGTTGCCTATTATCCAGTGCTGGGAACCTAGTCAGATGACAGAAGAGCAGGTTCCTCTTTGTTGATTGCAAAATTCAAGCCCTAAATTTGTCAAAGGAGGCTGGAAGACAGAGATGGGGTGTGGACTAGAGGTCTGGACAAAGCTCAGTGGAGCCACAGAGACAAAGTTTTGGTCTTGCTATCACCAAGATTCTGAAGGACATGGTGCCTTTGAGTATCCCTCTTCCCTTTGTTCCCACCTAGCTTCATGGATTTTCTCCCACTGCTTTGCTTGTGTTGTTAGTTGGTTTTTTTTCTCTGACTCTCCAAGCCCAGCTTGAGATGGCCCTCAACAAGCTCTCTGTGGTTTCATAAACCTTCTGAACCCCTAGAGATGTAATAATGCTTTGTGTGCTGTTGTTGAATGTATACTGAAAATAGATGTTGATTATGTCAAATTATGATGTTTGTCAACCTTCATCTGTTCTCTGTACCTTATGCTGCTTCATGTAGAATGCAGTAGGATGTAGCCACATCCTCTGTCTGTTGTCTGTATTGTATGTGTACCTGTATGCTCTGTCAGTGTCCCTGTACCCTTTTTTATGTACAAATATGTTGATGTGTATGCTTTTTGCAGCCTTCTGATGTCTGTCTCTGTGTTTATTTAACGTTGTACTGATGTTCATAATGCAATAAAACAACCAAAATAACACAGCGCCTGCTGGCGATTTTTAAACCCTTGGGAGATTCTCCTTTATCTGGGATGGATGCATGCGTTATTACTAAAAGACAGTGGGTTGGATAAATGATTCTTCAATGACATGGGAAGAATCTGTAAACTCCTTGACCCTTTAGTGGATGTAGGCAGATGAGAATGTGCTCATATATGTGAAAAAAAAGAGTGATGGCTGCCTCCACCAGCTTGCCAGGTGAATCACTACAATCTAGAGTTCTGCATGAAGTCCTAGAGTGCAAAGCAGAAGCGAGGCAGCTAATTAGCAGACTGTGATCCCTGGTATATGAAGAAACTCTGTGGAACCCACTCTTTAATAACAACGACAAAAAAGGCTTAAACTGCTGTGCAGGCCTTTGCCCTGAAAACACTCTTTCATCTCAGGAAGGACCATCCTTCCTGCAGTGCTTTCTCTGCTGCCCATTTAGAGGATGCTTCAGGTTCTGAGACAGTCCTGTTCTTAAACAAACAAGCAGACAAACTCAGCCTTCCTGTCCTGGGCCAGAGATGTGAAGATCCGAGGAAGGGGGTGGCTTGTCTCAGATCACATGGGTAAGCCTTGGTAGAGGATTGGGGTGTTGCAAACAGCAGAATGTGTGGTTACAACCTAACACAGTGGTCTCCCAGCTTCTAGGGGTCTAGAAACCTGGATAAAAGTCTCAGACATATCATGAATACCATGATGGTGAAAGGTTGGGGGGGGAGCACACCCACCCTCACATTCTTCATGGTGAAGAGAAAGAGCCAAGATCTTGGAGACACTAGAATTTAAAAATTGCTGCTGAATCCAGACATGTTATCCTTCTGGCCCTTCCCAGGGGCAGGAAAATGGGTCTGAGGGAGGCTAAGGTAGCACTTGTTTCCCAGGATTACCTGGGTTCTCATGAGAATGTTCCATAAACATGTTCCTAATGCTGCCTCGAAGCTTGTAGGTGCCTACTCTGGGATTGCTACAACTGGACTTCCAGAGGCTTGCTTCTCCAGCACTAGTGGGTTCTCAAAACAAAGCCTTTTGTTTAGAACCTAGAGAGATCTAGCTGGAATCTTATCTATTTGAGTTGTTGGGAGAAATTTTCAGACATTTCAAACAACAGATTAACTATGTTTCCCTCCAGCATGCAGTTATCTTTCCTCCAGAGAGTAGGAAGAAATGTGGTTTGTTTCCCACAATTCCAAATTCACACTCAGATTCAATTAGAAAAGTTCTTGCCGGGAATATCTTTCTTGGGCGTTCTTGGGTTCATGAATATGTTGCAGAAGCAGACATCTTCCTGTCTGCTAGCCTTGTAGAAGTGGAGGGTAGGACTCCACAGACTTTAGCCCGTTGAGTTAGTGTAGGAGGATACTATAGTGTCTGTCTAGAATCTTCCCTCTTTTAAGTCCTCCTTGTCTTATCACCATATTCATAGTCTACAACACTCTCTAAATGGACCATGAGTCAGACATTTCAAGGCTCTTTCATGGCAATGCCACCTCTATACATTTTGAGTCCTACATAAGTTCTAAAGATATTCTATGCACGTAAGCATTATTGTGTACCTGATTTGTAAACCAGCGTGATTGGTGTCCCAAGAAACAGGATCCTCAAAGAGAGGATAGACCCCTGCTTTCCAAAAATCATACAAAACTCAAATGAAGAAGAAAGCCTCGGACCTGTTCTTTCATATCACAAAATAACCTAAGATGAGTGTTAGAAGAGTAGTGTCGTCCAAGAATCATGGAGAACCTAGGGGAAGATGTTTCTTACAGAGATGGTGACATGGGAAAACTTCCTGAAGGGAGTTGAACTGGAGTGAGACTTGGAAAGTAGCCAGGCACACTCTAGGATTCCACGACCAAGCACCTCTTAAACGATGGAAGACATGTAGTATGATGATAAGTGAGAAGTGGTTATATAGTCACAGGCTTTGGGTATGATAGAGCTGGAAAAGAGATCTTTTATCTCTAACATGTGGTTGTAACATGACAATTTGCAAATCCTAATGAAGATTTCCACAGAAATATAATATGGTGTGTGTGTGTGTGTGTGTGTGTGTAAGAGAGACAGAGACAGAGACACAGAGACAGAGACACAGAGAGACAGAAAGACAGAGAGAGACAGAGACAGACAGAGATAGCAAGAGACAGAGAGACAGACAGAGACACAGAGAGAGACTTTCTAAGGCTGATATTTATGAAGCTGATGAAAATTAATTTCATAAGTGATATTTAAAGAAGCCACCACTTCTTATTCCCCAGCACACTGACACCTCACTTCTGTTTCTTGTTTGACCTTTCTACATCATCTTCCTTTGTCTGTTTTTTTTATTAGATATTTTCTTCATTTACATTTCAAATGCTATCCTTTGTCTGTTTTGAGCTGTCTTCATTTCCTCCTTTTCTCTCTCCTTCTTCCCTTTCCTTGACTCCCATCTGTAATTATTTTGGAAAGGTGCTACAAATCAACACAAGAGTCTCTAACACGGGCTAAGAGACTCTGGGCACCACATAGAAATCAGTTAGGGTTGAACAAATTGTTTGCACATAATTTCTGTTTTTCTTTGGAATAAAAGGTGTTAGTTTTGCTCACTCAATACCGTAAGGGTCCTTAATTACAATCATATGAGGACTTAGATAGGATCAGGCCCCACAAAGTCAAGCCAAGCAATAGCTGATGTTGCGAGGATGGGATCAGTGTTGCTCTCTGAAATCACTGTCAACACAAAGAGGAACACTGACCTGGGAGAATGTTGAATGACTTGACAAACTGTAGTCTCACACCACGCAGTAATGGAACTGAGATGATAGGATATCTTTATAGATGAACTTTAAACTAGAACCAGTCGAGCAGAGAGCATCTTTCTTTTATGTCCACTGGCAGTCCATGGCTTACAAACCAAGGTTCAGCACCCAGGACAGTGACAGCTCCCCAGCCTGACCTGCTGTCTACTGGATAGAGAGGATGACAGGAGGATATGAGGAGAGCAAAGAGATGTCCACAGTGTTCAAATGTGGCTAGTTCCAGAGTGAGGAGTTCTAGTCTCCACTGTCTATTGCTGGACTGGAGATTGAGTTTACAGGGTTGGGAAAAATGCTTGTGGGTAGTGTTGCTATGGAGCAAGCATGTCCCAGGAGACCTGGTGACCCAACATATTACACCTGCTGCTACTGTAACCCTTAGCAGGCTCTTTCACTGAATACTCAGCTTCCCTATCTCTCTGAGCTGCCTCTCTAAGCGTGATCAGAAGGAAAAGATGAACACACACACACACACACACACACACACACAGCAAAAAACGGAGGGAGGCTGGGCTTGGCCTGGAGGGAGCAGAGGGAGCTAGTCGATGCCCGCCTGATGAGGAAGAGGGAAATTAATGAGATCATGTGGGCCTGAGTACTAGAGGCTTTCCATGGAGATCTCTGGCTAAGCCTGGTGCGAGGGTTCTAGCAAAGGGAAGCAAGTGCGGGCAGGGAGGCCAAGTCTCCACCGCACCTTCCAGGTCACTCAGTAACTGAGCTGCTCTGCACTGAGTTGGGTCAGGCTGGGCCGACAAGAGGCCGACTAGCCGGTGAGGAGTGTGGCAGAGCCTCAGGCAGTCCTTCTGGAGAGCAGATCTCTTCCCAAGAGTTACATCTCTTGGAACAAAAGGCTCAGACAATGGAGTTGTTCTCGCACACCTTTAATTCCCTGGATAGGATTTATATACACTTTTGGGGGTGATTCAGGGTTCAACAGCAGGCACCTCTCATTGACTTGGACTGAGAACTTGGGGGAAACCTTATTTGCATGTGGGAAGGTTTGGTGCTGCTCCTATATGACTGATAGCCACACACCTCTCCTGGGGGTGGGCTGTGGGGGCGGCAACTTTGACAGGAGCCAGGGGCCCAGGAGACATGATGGAACACCTTCCGTCCCATGTAGGTGGAAATCACCACCCCTCAGGTCCCCGGGGTTCCAGACCTTTGCTTGACTGGAGACCAGGCTGTCTGTGCACAGCCCACTGCCCCACAAGGGTAAGGAGAGCTACTTGGCTTCCTGATGTTCAGTGGTACTATAGGCACATGTGTACCTTGTCCTGGGTAGAGGGATGTTAGTGGGCTCACTGATCATTCATGACACAAAGAAGAGCAACTTGAAAGTGGGATTTATTTATAAATGAGTGATAGGAACAGTAGATCTGGGGTGATTGACAAGAGAGGAGACACACAGACCAATGGCATTCAGGGGAGGAGGAGCAGGAAGGCACATATAACCCACTGCTCTGCACCTCAGGTTGACAGCAGTGACTTCATGGCATCCCTGTCCCCTGATGGTTCCTCAGCTGTGTCCCTCTGGTCCCTCAACAAACTCCCCTTGCCAGCTGTTTCTCAATATCACAGATGTAATGTGGCTGCTGGGGAACCCAGTGGTGGGCAAAGAGCTAGATCCTCTGTCCTTGCTGCAAGGGGTTGGGGTGGGGGTGGGGCCTCTCCTGAGCTGGACAGGGATTTGAGTGGCTACATGGTGTAGTAGCCTCAAGCAGAAATGGGGTAGACAGTGAGTGATAAAACACTTCCTATACCCACTGCTGCCCATGTAAATTACACTACAAATCCTGGGGCCCACTGACGGGTAAGTAAAGTTCTTGTTCTCCCCAGTTCCTGTGCAGAGAGGTTCATCAGATGCCCAGTTGTATCTTTCCCTCTGTATTTGACCTGCTAGAAAGAACTCAGGCATTGATGAATGTGGGTCGCCACCTAAACTTCCTAGCTAAGACACTGGCTTAGACTTGAATAACTAACACCGTTCTAAATTACATTCATGGGAGGTCAGTGTAGACTGATCTTAGTGCCTAGCTCAACACATCTCAGTCAGTGGCAGGCTCAGTAACTCATGCCACCACTGCAGAAGGTGCTAAGTAATTAGGAGCTGAAGGTCTAGATTCCAAATAGACATGTGTTCTGAAACTAGGAATTGCCATCTCCTTCATGTGACAAGACTTCTTTTCTGCATGATATCACATTGTTCTCATCTATTAATTGGGCCCAAGGAGAGCTCCCATCTGATAGAATTGAGATCATGAAGTCAGAAAATATATGAACAAGGCTGAGACTCATACCTGGTACTTGGTAAGTGTTTAGCCAGTACCATTTTGCTTGGTATTATTAACCCTTAACATGACTGTAAGTTTCAAAACTGTGTAAATTATGCAAAATTATCCTAATACTCATATCTGTGCATAATCTCCTTCATTTAAGTGCAGTCAGTGAACCCACTCCACATGACTCCTGCTCCCAAGCACATATATATGAGGTGGGAGATAAGATGCCTGTGTTAATGGAAACTATAATCCAAGGACATAGTCTGTATAATTTAAAGATTTGGGGGAGCACATTCCTGCATTTAATTCTTTACAATTCAAAACGAATGCGTGAGTACACAGTTTGTTCCCCGGAGAATACATGCCTTTGTCATGCACTAAGTGCCTAACTCAAATCTCATAAGCTTTTGAGTCTGACGAGGAGATGGTGTCTTGCTGTTCAGGGCATTTATTTGCCCAATGAGATGCATCTTTTCTTCATAAGCTTATTGAGCAAGTGTGTACCATTGATCCAACAGATATTTATTACCTATCATGAACCAAACACTCCTATGGTGTCTTCCTTTCTGAGTCTGTATCGACTAGACAAGGATGTGTCATTTACGAGAACCCTGACAGTAAAGCCCCCTCATCATTAGCCTGTGCCTCATCTCTGATTCACAGACACTGTCATAAATTCTCTCCCCCCACTTCCATGGAAATTGTCACACCTGGGAATTTATTACCAATATATCTGAGCCTTTTCTTCTCCAACTTCTTTATTAATGCAGTACAGAAGTTTGGAGACCTGTTTGCTGGGGAAAGGCAAGAGGGCTGACCAAAGGAGCCCTGCAGGGTGAGATCTGAGTGAACCACCACACCTCAAAGTCAAGCCTAGGCTTGACATGTCAGGAAACTTGACCTTGTTAGTGTTCCAGATTCACATTCACACAGGCTGATTCACAGGGACTAAATTCACTGGAGGCGCGAGTGTGCATCATGCAGAGATGCATTGTGATGAGGGAAACAAACAAACAAACAAACAAACAAACAAAAACCAAAAAAACCTGACAGGCAGACCAAACAATCGTTGAGCTCTCCAGTACATTTTACTTGGCAGGCAAGTTACAAAACCATCCAGACATCTTAAGAGGGCTTATGGGGTGGGAGAGCAGAGCAAGGTGCCAGGTTATGGATTTGTAAGCTTAGTAGCATCATGTTCTGACACCCAATGCACTGTGCGTATCCTCTCCCTGGACAGTGCCTGCATGGGAATGGCCAGTAGGGCACTGAGCTCTGCAGCTGGCACAGCAACACCTTCACCTTTACCTGGTCAGCACTGTTATGGCATAGGTGAGATCACAACCTTGGGCAGAATATCTCCTGGCTTCAGTTTGCTGTTCATCATTCTGTTGTTTCAAGATGCTTTGGCCCATACAAGCACAGCACTGGCTTAGCTTCATGCATCACAAGGTTTAGATTTTCTGTGTCCAATGTATGCATACTGAGAACTTTCAGGTCCTGAGAACTTTCATGCTGTGGGACATAAAGGTGTGGGCTTCTGTTGCTGGCTAAGATCGAAAGGCATGATGGTCAGTCTACATGTTGATTAATCCATCTGAGGTACTAGTTCTAATCAAGTCCCCCTTGGCAAATTGCACTTGATTCACAGTTACTACAGATCTGTACTACAGCAAGGCAGATCTCTCCACACCGGCATCCCAGGCCCTTGGCACATCTCCGATCAAGCTTAATTTCAGGGGACGGTTTTGTGTAACCTCAGGCTCCTTCTCACAGATGACACTCCATCTTAAGTTCATGGCTGTGCTTTGAACTCAAGAACAATTCTCAATGTAGCAGAAACTTAGAAACATCAGTGAATTAATAAAGCGGGGAGACTTTTCAGCCTATGTAGGATGGGAGCCAGATTCTAAACACTCCAGCCTCCCTTCCTTCCAGTGACAATGCCACGGGGCACCGGTGTTTTCCTTAGGGGGCCCATTCACACATCACATGCCACACTTCACTCAGCAAAGAATTACCTATACATATTGGATTTTTGTTCTTCCTATACCCTAACATCAGAGGTCAATCTACACACACACACACACACACACACACACACACACACACATGCACATTCACTAACTGCTCTGAGTGCTGAAGAGGCCAAGAAGGTCTTGCTGCAGGCACAGGGAGCTGATATGGTGGCAGACAGAGCCCTGTGAGCCTCCTTCAGAGACTGCAGTGGGTGATGGAGTTACTTCAGGCGGCATGAGGGTTTTTCACCTCAGGACACTAAATCCTCTAAATCCTCCTACCACTGTATCACCATGTTACCAGGAGAACCCTTAGCAGATGTTCCAAATGACCACTAAGACTTCATTTCACCCCTGAATTCCCAGCTAGAAGAATTTCCTATCTTAAGCTGGGCGTCTTAGAGTCTGAGCCTGAGAGGTGAAACTCTGGCAATGAGTGACCTGGTTCTCATAGGAAGGGAGTTGGAGAATAAAAGAATGCGTTGGGAGTGGCAAGATAAGTGAGTGTGGTCTTGCCAGAGGACCTTGCTTTTACATTAGGTCCTACGGAGGACCCTGGAGCAGAGCATAAGTAAAAGGTGCCATGCCACGGAGACATAGCCTTCTCCCACCCTCAATGCTTCCCTAGCCAGGTGCCTTAGATTTGACCAGGACACCTTTCTGAGAGCTGCACAAGAGGGGCTTTTCGACCTTGCCTATCTTGCACAAGACCAGAATGCTTTAAGTTCTTGTATATTTGGATGGGATACAGGGGGGAACTGTGAGTTTAGTGAGGATGGAGGGGAATCAGAGGGAGACAGAAAGAGAGACTGACAAAGCAGATATGGTCGGGAGACAATAGGACCTGAGCAGGAGACAAAGGGCTTGCAGAAGGAGGGTATGGGAAAGCTACCATCAGTGTCTTCTACATTTCCCTCAGTAAGGAGGTCCTGAGGGGTAAGCCTCTTTCCCACCAATTTCCTCCTAATGCAGAAACTCCTTCTCTGACTGGAGCTAGAGCCTCCTCCCCCTTTCTTACAAGCCTCATATAATCTTTAGGAGGCTCTGTTTCAACTTCATCCAAAACAAAGTACCAACTGAGTGACGGCAGTGAAGTACCACGGATTCTCCCCAAACACAGACTGGAGGAAGATTTTTTTTTTTTGTAAGTTCTATGACATCATCCTAGTCATTAACATGAAATTGCTCATAAACGCCACCACTTCTGCAGTATTCCACGCTGATCACAGGGAGTCATTCTATACACTGAAGGCTGGCAATCCCTCAGACATTTTCTCAAAGGTGAAGCCTCTGTTCTCCTGGAAGGGTGTGGTCATGGGACATCTCTCCTGCTAAAGCATTGGTAATAGTTGCCAAAATGACTCCTTATAACAATACATCAGAGTCCAATTCCAGAGTGCAGAACTTTGGTGGAAAACACTAGATTTCAATTCCCATTCTGCTGAGCGCCCATCAAGGACTCCTTGACAACTCACCTCCTCACTCTGCCTCCTTCAGTCCTGCTGAGCTCATTGTCAGGGACAGAACAGAGATTAGATTTCAAATGAACATAGCAGCCCCTGATTGCAACCAGGCACAGAATCAGCAATGTGCTAAATCCAGCACGATGATGTCTCCCTGTATCTTCAAAGAGAGACAAATGAGTTAGAAAGGGAGGCTGAGAAAGGCTACTATCCCTGGCCTTGGATGGTCTCCGCAATAATGTTAACAGACTCTTAGTGTCATGTCCCTCCAAACCTTCAGACATGTTGGTAGATTCCATGTGTTAACACTTGTTATAACCAGAGGTCACGAAACTTCAATACTCTCTGGAATAGAAATCATGTCAAAATGTGTTATGAGACTTGAAGCCTTTGGGATTGGGGAAGCAGGTACAAGGGGGAAAGGGTCTAGAAGCCAGAAAGAGGACAGGCTGGGAGCAAGTAGAGGCAATTCTTTGTTTCGTGAGTTTGTGGATCACAAGATTGCTCGTGTCCAGTGTATTGTCCAGGAAAGCAGAAGGCTGCGCCTGGAGCCACAGCCAAGTACAATAACTTCTGTCTGTACTTTCCACTCTGCAGCACTGGCCTACACCCCATCACGGCCACCTTTCCCATAGACAGTTCACTGCCTCAGTGGCTTTAGCATGGAGCTGTATGGATGCTCAAGATTCCATAGAGAAGGTGCAGAGTTCCAACTCAGCCTCAGGCTTGACTTTGAAGCCTTCTCTTGTAGTATGTAGAGAGAAGCTTAGCTCGGCCCTAGGCTTGCATTTCCTGCAGGCCACTGCTCAGCCACTGCACTGTCAGCTTTAACTAGGCCGACCCTTCATCTTTCACTACAACTGTGTGTCCTGGCAGGTCTTGTACAAGATTTTCTGTTTGCTTGATTTCTGTATTCATCTTTCTGCCTGTCTGTCTGTCTGTCTGTCTATCTATCTAGATATAGAATCTCACTTTGTTACCAAGGCTAATCTCAGTCTGCCACGCAGGCTAGCTTGGAACTCCTGATCCTCCCATTGCTGGGATTACAGGTATGCACATCAGGCTTGGTGCCAACAGTTTATCCAGCCATTTCTCCCAGGCCTATGAGAGGCCCTTCTTAAATGAATTCTTGTTAATTCTCCTGTCTTATTTGTGTATCAAGGATAGGGTTGAAGGTCCCTGTTTCAATCATACATTCGGGGTGGTGGTGATGGTGATGGTCATGGTGGTCTTGGTGGTGGTGGTGGTACGCACACAGACTTCAGTTCCAAATTTCCTAGTGCCAGGTACAATGCCATGGTTCATTAATTATGTGCATCAGCATGTGCCTGAGTTTCTTTTTAAACCTCACTTTCTTCTATGCAGAGCAGATATATGGACTGCTTTAAGGACTGTTAGGCATGATGTCTAGAAGCATGCTGGACATGTAGTGACATTAACTGTGACTGTTATAGATGGTGGCACTGGTGAGAAAAAGATGGGCACTTAATTGAGCTGACTGAAAAAGGCAAAAAATCTAATGCAGAGTCTTGCTGAACTTTTTATATGTGGGGCAGGGAACACACACACACACACACACACACACACACACACACACGCACACACACATACACACACATACTACAATTTGCACTGGCTCATTTCACTTGGAATTTATGAGTACAGATCTCAAATTGGGGCTTTGACATTCTTGGGAACTCTGCCACTTCCCTCTGACCAGTTCACTTTCCTACTCTAACAGTCAGTTTCCACCACATAGCACAGTGGGCTTACCTGGGGAGCTGCCCTCTGTTTGTTTTATATTGGCAAATGATAGTTGTGGGTGTTCAGTGCAGTACAAAGTGATGCTGAGTTCTCTCTTAATATGATGTGAAATGATTAAATCAAGCTAATTAACATATCCATCACCCCAAATGCTTGATTGTTTCTGTGATGAGACTGTTTGAGATTTCCTCTCTTGGTAATATTGGGATACGCAGTACAGTTGTCAGTTATATTCACCATGCTATGCAATCAATTTTAAAAAGAAGCAGTGCTATTGTCCCTATGTAAGGATGTGCATGCTTTAACTCCCGCTCCAGGTCTCAGTCACCCCCTTTCTATTCCTTACACTGTGTGTTCCACGTTTTTCAGATGTCACACAGAGTGAACACAGTGTTCATCTTCTCCTCCTTCTCAACCCATGTAACACACGGCAGTCAAACAGGAGAGTTTCAAAATTACAGTGCCCTGGCCTCACCCAACACCAATTAAATCATGATTAAAATCTGGTAGAGGCAGCAGCTGACAGAATACTATGAACATTTTGCTTGGAGGATAAGGAACAGGCAAATCAGAAACCACCCTGTAGCACCCCATTCCATTCTTTCTTTCCACACCTCCTCTCTCCTCTTCTCCCTTTTCCTCATATCCTCTCCTCCATCAACCCCAGCATAGGAACTTGCGTCACACTTCAGAGACAGCTGAAGTGATTAGATGGACCTTTACACCTGTCAATGCTATCAAAGGACCAGTCTCTCTGGCCACGCCATCCTCCTCTCTGCTGCAGAGCCAGTACTTGTCCCCTGCTCCAGTGCTTCTTCCTTCACATCATTGTTTCTTCCTGTAGTTCTTCCTCTCGCTGCTCAGTGTCTTTCTATCTTTTCCCCTTGCAGCCATCACTAAGAACATACAGCATTGGGACCAAGAACAAAGCCAAGACTACATTGCCTGCAGCTCTTGCCAGGAAGAGCTGCTGGCCTGGGCACCAAAAGTCACTGTAGCACTTTTCACAGTAGCCAAGGGGTGAAAGCAAATGTTGTCCATAGTTGCATCAATGGGGGAAAAAAGCAAGCATACAGTCTTGCAAGGGGGTATAGGACTGGACGCATCAAAATCTATGGATGGATGTGCAAGCATCTTTTATAAGAAGTTTCCATGTTTTCACAACACCTTTGAAATCCCCTCATAGACCTTAAATCACCCTTTGGTCACAGACAATGTCCATGACATCTGTGATATGCCAGTAGTGCTGTGTTGCTGGGAGAACAATAACAAGAGTTTCTATGTTCAGTATAGATGTGAACATTTTCTAGATATCTTGGTCCATGATTGGTTGAGTTGTGGGTACATGAACTATGGGTGCATAGGGCTACCTACGTATTATTTAGTCTTTAAGATAAATGAGATTGTAACATACACTTCAATAGGAAAGGATTTTTAGGGCTTTTATTAAGATAGAACAGTCATGAAACAAATATGTGATTCTATTTATATGATCTACAGTAAAAAAAAAATTAACAATAAGATCTATAGGTTAATAGTCAGAGGCTCAGGATGGAGAGGGTATGTGCAGTCAGCCTTTAAGAGGCCAGACTCCTAGAGTGGGATCACTCTGGAGCAGGATGGTGGGGATGTCTGGGCAGCATCAGAAATACACATGCAACTGTGAAGTGTCCAGTCAGAAGCAGCAACAATGCTCATTTTATATCCTGTATTTTACCACAATTAAAAAAATTTTAAATAATAATAATAAGCATTGTAAACATTAGCTTCCCTGCCAGAACCTCACCTTAATTTCTCAGCCCACAAGCTATCTGGCTCCTGCTTCCTCTATTCTAGCAAACTTCCAGCCAAGGTCACCTTGACACATATGCTTAAAACCCAGCAAACTGCTCCTTTCTCTTCCTCCCATAATCCTTTCACTGAAACCTGCTGTCGACTCTTCCAGTATTCTTGCCCCCGTCCTCCAGTTTCCATTACTCTAAACACTCCTAGGTCTAACTCTTTCCACCCCATTGCATCTGGTCCATGGGTCAGATATTGGTTCTTTGAGCATCCAAGGCCTTTCAGTTCTCTCAGACATCTCTGCTTCTCTCGCCCTGTGGCGACATGTCCTCACCCAGAGCAACTCATCAACTTTCACAGTTTTAATGCAATCCACACTTTTATGACTCATGAAGCTGAATCTCCAGCCCTTATCTTTTGCTCTGAAATTCTTCTGCCTACTTAACCTCACCATTCAGGTGTTTCAAAAGCATCTCACCTTTAATGTGTTCCAAATACAACCTCGGACTTTACACTCCAGCCCCAAACCATGCATCCATCATTCTCCCCTATCTCAGCAAAAGTGAAATTGTTCAACTGCTCAGATAGCATGCCTTCTGTCTCTCAGTTCCTTATAACACCCATATTTACAGTTTCATGTCCTCACTTTTGATCTATACATTATACATATGCATTGCCTTCAGCCTTGATTGATGCCTTCAAGATGCCTTGAATCTGCCTCCTTGTGCTCTTTCTAGCTTGTTGGTCCATTAGCATCTTCCTTCTGCCATTGCCATGGTCTCCTTACTGACCCAGCATCCTAAGTGTTTCTCCTCCTTCTCCCCCTTTCCCTTAGCCACAATAGTACTCTACCTCCATAGGTCATTCAATGTTACTTCTGTATTCAACTCAAGCTTAGCTTTGCTCTGTCCCCAACTCTGCACATGTAGGACACACACACTTCTTTCTTCCTCAGCCTATGTCCATGTTGCTTAGCTGGGTCATCATTCTCAAGACCTCTTCACAATGATGCTTCTCCAAGAATTCATCCTTGGTCACTGGAGTAGACACTACATTCTGTTATCACCCGGTTCTCATGTCTGACATTGACTTGGCCTTTACCACTAAAGCAATTGTTCATGTGTTTGTTACAAACTTATTATTACCTGTGTCTTCCTATAAACTTTGGATGCAGTACATACCTGGGTCACATCAGTTTGGCTCAGTAATGTATTTCTAGAAACTTTCTGACAGTGTCTTCCCAGGATGTGGTACCCTCAATAAATCCTTGTTTGACAGATTGAGGTAATGTCCCCATGAAACACAATGCCTTTGACTTAAAGTTTGTGTTTATATTGAGATTTTTAAAAGATTGGCCAGGTTCTAGCAGCTTAAAAATCCCCTATTTCCCACATTTTGATAACTAATAAAAATTCATTAAAGTAAATAATATCAAGATTTATTAACCCATGGACTTTATTTGTCTTCTGAAAGGGTTTGAGGGTAATATTTAACGCTTATTTTGTACTTAAAGCAAGAAGATTTTACAAGAATGAATAAAAATTTGACATCATTTAAAATAATTCATACTATCAGTTTATCTTCATTTTTAGCATCATTTGGACTTGGGACTTTCAATCAGCTTGACTTCAATTATGCTCCTAGGATCACTTCCAGTTGCCGGTTGAACGTTTTAGAGACTCTTCCTTGCACTTGCTGCCTATCTCACTTTGCTATTGCTACAATGAAACATTACAGAAGGCAAGCTAGGGAGGAAAGTGTTTATTTGGCTTACACGTCTACATCATAGTTCATCACTGAAGGAAGTCAGGGCAGGAATTCAAACAGAGCAGGAACCCGGAGGCAGGAGCTGATGAGGAGACTTCCCCTGGTTTGCTCAGCCGGCTTTCTTATGAAACCCAAGACCATCATCCCAGGGAGGGTCTCACCCATGATAGGCTTGCCTTCCCAGATTATTTGCTAACTAAGAATGTGCCCTACAGGCTGCCTATAGCCCCATCTTATGGAAGTATTTCTTAATCGAGGTTCCCTCCTCTCTGATGACTTCAGCTTTCATCAGTTGACATAAAATTACCCAGCATACTGCCTTTCAATTAGCAGCTATGCAGTGATTAATTGGACCTCAACTCTGCTCTCTCCTTTTATTCTTAATGAGACAACCCATGATGCAAATATATGGAAGTTTTACATTGGGAGTTAAAAAAAAATAACCTTCTAACTGGTATCTCTCATTATGACATTATATTTTCAGATTACGTTCTTATTATGTGCTATTGTTCCCTGGTCTAGTGATGCATTTTCAAGCAGGATTTCTTTATACTGGGTTGGGTGCCTTAATACTTATATAGAGGCTTCCAGAAAATCCTCTACTCTGTAGAGTTTCCAGATAAGCCTTGAGCTCACAGGCAGCCTTGGGGCTGCTGTCTTCAGAGCTTTTCTTCCAAAGCAACTTGTATGCTTTGCTTGAAACGTAATTTTTTAAAGATTAAAAAAAAAGAAAAATCACTCAAGCCCAATTTCCTGGCAGGCGTCTCATCTGCAGACTTAGCTGAACACTTGGTAAGCCCTAAAAAGACCCATCGCTGTGTTTTCTAGGAACCACCAGCAAAGCCTGTCAGCGATCAAATCAGGAGCATGGGACAGGCATAGTCTTGGGCTGAGCAAGGAAGTTGCTCAAGTCTCCAACTCAAAAAGAAACAAAAGAGAGAAAAGCCCACTCTGCCTGCTGGATTCTCTGCTGCTGCTTGAGGTTGCAGCTTCTCTTGTTTGTATTCTGAGCAATCTATTCTTCCCGGTGTCTGTGGGTGGAGTAGACTCTGCGAAGGAAATCTGCCAAAACACTGGAAAGAGTGCTTGAATGAAAGTGCTGAAGTGTCACTGCAGACGCAGGGAGGTGCCTCTCCCAAGAGCCAGAGAGAAGAGCATATGCTTGATAGAGAAGAAACTCACATTGGCCCAAACGTTGGGAGAGAGGTCAAGCTTGTAGCTTGTGTTGTCAGGGGAATCTGGCATCAAGCTTGGGTGAGTCTGACTAACCAGGGTCGCTTTTTAAGTGTGCCTATGTGGGTGCATATGTGTCTGCTTTGGACATAACTTGTTTTGTGTTCTTTTCCAACGGGCTTGGGTTTACCTCCTTCACGATCAGTTCTTTCCTGGGTAGTGATGTAAGGGGCTATGATGTGATGGTGTTGGAAATAATATGTGTTGGAGTCCTACACCAAGGTCATGTTAATGCCATCTGAATGGGAATAGGCTCCACAGCTGCTGAGAAAAGGACTGGATCCTGCCTCTGTACTGGCGAAACAACAGGTTAAGCACTACAAGAGAGTGGCTTGGGGCCAAGTTGGGCACAAATGGTATTGGGCAGCGACAAGCAGATCCTTCTCTCCTATGGACTGACATGGTCCAGAATTGTTCCAGAGTTCCAGATTCGGCAGACTAGACTCATGAATAACAAATTACCTGACATGTTTTAAGATGTAAGATATTTCTCTGGATAATGGACCCAGGCGTGGATCTCACTTTACCGCACTTTATGATTTGTCTGTAATTTCTGAATGCCTTGCAACATCAATCACTTCTATAATCTGAGATTTCAAAGTCAGTAATAAAGGGCTTCAGGGTTATGGCTCAGTGGTAGAGGACTTGTCCAGCCCTCACAAGACCCTAGTTCAAATCCCAGCATGGTTAATTAAGGAAACAGGTAACATTGATCACCATTCAAAGAAAAGAAGTTAGAGACTATTTTTAGAATCTTATTCCCTTACCTGCTGAAACCCTAGGACAATGGATCCAGGATATGCTCAAGTCAAGCTCCTGGAGGACCAGCAGTGCTTGGCAGTTGCTATTTTGAATTTGATTTGGATATTGTTCATATATCTTTCACCTTGTTTCAGAAAGGAATGAAATCATCCTTGTAAAAGAGTGACTTACTTAAAAGGCAAAGGAAGAGAACCGAGGGAGAGGGGACAAAGACAAAGCAAGAATCATGCTAAGCTCCATGGCCCTACCATCCACTCTCCGTGGGTTTGAGTAGGCCATGCCAACATCCAGCCACAGAATGGCATCATCTTGGTGAAATGTTACATGCCACCCTAAGAGGAAAACAGCCACTCGTGTGGTGGTCTCTAACTCCCGGAATAAGGGTCAGGCTTCCTTTTCCCGGGGTTTTCCTCCAGAGCATGTTGTATTATGATGAACAAGGCGATTAGAAGTGATTGGCATCAAAGGCCTATTTCACATCACAGTCTTCAAAGGAGGGAGAGATTGTCCATGTCTGTAAATGTAAATGGTGGTGGTGTGACATGATCCCAGGAGCTCCTTGTCCTCTGCTAATTGGATTTGGACAGTGTGGCTCTAAACATCAGCATGAGCAAATAGCCTATATTTACTTTCTCCACTTCTCCCTGGGCATCATTTCTCTTACTACTGACACATACACAGGGGAGAGATGTAAAGATCATATTCCTAGCAGTGCAAGACAGCCTGTGGGTAGCAGGTAATGCTGCTGGAAAGAATTCACATCTGCTTCAGAGCCTAAAGAACCTGGCAAGAAAGCTGCTCTATCTTGATGGAAGACCTGCATCTAACTTGTACCCACAGACTGTCCACCGATACTATTGTTTTGTATCTGTTCCCCACATGTACTGGGAAAAGCTGACACATCACACTTGTAGTCCACAAAATGGGGGCAAAGTCATCTTAGCCCACAAGGTTTTAGAGCATGTTTTGTCACATGCCTCTACCTCACCAACTTTCCAGTTTATTTATTTATTTATTTATTTTATTTTTATTTTTTCGAGACAGGGTTTCTCTGCATAGCCCTGGCTGTCCTGGAACTCACCAGTTTATGATGACACATCATAATATCCTTAAAAATGAATAGCATATACCATGAATAAGGAATATTCTTGGGATTTTACACACACTTGATACTATCAAGATAACTTCCATCAAATCTATCACTTTCTCAAAAGTGCTTCACAAGACAGAAGATATTTCAGGGGTCCTTATAGAACAACAGGGACTGACTGCTGTCACTCTGCATAGTAATGGAGAATAACACTGACCTGAGGACCTAACCTCTTACTGATAAGCAAGATGGTGGCTTATTCCATTGGGGGAAAATATCTAGGAAAGGAATATCGGCAATTGGGAATGGGTAAAAGTTGTCTTTTTGGAAAAGCAAGAATCATACTAAGCTCCACAGCCCTGCCATCCACTTTCTGTGGGTTTGAGTAGGCCATGCCAACATCCAGCCACAGAATGGCATCATCTTGGTGAAATGATATATGCCACCCTAATTAGGGTTTTACTTAATTAGGGTTTTACTGCTGTGAACAGACACAATGACCAAGGCAACTCTTATAAGGACAACATTGAATTGGGGCTGGCTTACAGGTTCAGAAGTTCAGTCCATTATCATCAATGTAGGAAGCATGGCAGCATCCAGGCAGGCATGATGCAGGTGGAATTGAGAGTTCTACACCTTCATCTGAAGGCTGCTAGTGGAAGACTGGCTTCCAGGCAGCTAGGATGAGGGTCTTAATGCCTACATCTACAGTGACACACTTACTCCAACAAGGCTACATCTAATAGGTGCTACTCCCTGGGCCACCCATATACAAACCATTCATTGCATTCCACTCCCTGGCGCCCATAGGCATGTTCAAGCATGTGAGACTATGGGGGCCATACCTAAATATAGAATAATGCAAAATACATTCACTCCAGCTCTAAAGGTCCCCATTGTCTATAGCAGTCTCAACAATGTTAAAAGTCTCATCTGAGCTTCATCCAATTACTTAACTGCAATCCCTAAAGCAAGACAGGACACCAGCTGGGCAAACCCAAACTCTGCATCATCTCCATGTCTGATTTCAAGGCAGTCTTCAGATCTCCAACTCCCTTTTCATCTCTGTTAACTGCAACAAACTTCTTTCTCCTGGGCTGTTTCCCCTCCCCGTTAGCAGCTGTCCTTGACAGGTATCCCACGGTTCTGGCATCTTTAACATCTTGGTGTCTCGAAGTCAACTTCAACTTCACAGCTTCTTGTTCCAGTGTCTGGGATTCACACATGATCTTCTGGGATCCTCCAAAGGGTTTGAGTCACTTCTCCAGCTCTGCCCTCTGTGGCACTATAGGCTCTGGTTGATCAACTCCATTGCTACTTATGTTTTTTGTGGTCATCCATGATTCTGGCATCTCCAATATACTAGCATCTTCAACTGCAACTAGGCTTCATCAATAGCCTATCAGGCTTTTTTCATGGTGCCAAGTCTAAAGTCCTTTGCATAATCCCTTTAGTCCTGGGTTGTCATCTTCAACTGAGGCTACACCTTCATCAATGGCCTTCCATGGCTTCTCACAGTGCCAAACCTCAGCTGTTCTTCATGAAGCCTCCATGCCTACAAAACCAGCACCATCTTGGTGACTGTTACACATTATCATATACAGCTGCAGCATGAGGTACAACCTTGGCTATCTCTGGAACACAGTTTCTTTGAGCTCGAAGAGAACACATCCCAGAAGATTTCACCTCAGTGATGCTTGTCTCTTCTTAATCACTTCTACTTTTTTACCTCCACCTAACCAGCATCAATTGTCCCAGTTGTCTCCTTCTCCTCTTTATTATTAAGCCAGAGTCACATGGCCAAAGCTGCCAAAGTTCTACTGCTTGCAGGAGCTAGAACATGGCCCCCTTGTTCAATTACATTACCACTAACTTCTTCTTTTCCGACTCCCTCATTGCCTAAGCTTGGCTGTCCAGGAACTTGCTCTGTAGATTGACCTTGAACTCAGATATGCATGGGTCTGTCTCCTGGGATTAAATGTGTGTACCACCACACCTGAACTTAAGCTTTTCTTCACCTAGAACTTGCTCTGTCCCAGGCTGGCCTTGAATTCAGAGATCTGCTTGGCTTTGTCTACTGGGATTAAAGATGTGTAGCACCATGCCTGAACATAAACTTAGCTGGGTAGGATCTTGCCCCAAGTTCACCACTCACTTAATTCAATTTAATATTATTGAACACAGGATTCAGCTGTTTCACTTCCTGGTGCCCCTTTAATACTTGAACCATATATTTTATATTTTGTTCCTTTCTAAGCTTGCTATGATTATTCAAAACACTCTTTATGAGACTTAGAGAACAAAGTCTATGTTGGGTGTTTCTGAAACTTCCTTTGTCAGTGTAATTAATCTGAGTCTCTTCACCTTAGCCTCACACAGACTCTTCAGAAAAGGGCAAAAAGTAGCCAAATATACCACAAAAACAGTCTCTAGGCCACATACTGAAATTCTCCACTGAAACCTCTTGGGCCAGATCTGCACAATTTAAATCACTCTCAGTAACAAAGTCTTCCATATTTCTACTGGGATAGCCCATTAAACCCTATTTAAAGCATTCTATTGTTTTCCAAATCCAAAGTCCCCAAATCCACATTTTTCCAAATGAAAGCATGGTCAGGCCTGTCACAGCAATACCTAACTCCTGGTATCAACTTTTGTCTTAGTTAGGGTTTTACTGCTGTGACACTCTTATAAGGACAATTTTATTGGGCTGGCTTACAGATTCAGAGGTTTACCATTATCAAGGTGGGAACATGGTAGCATCCAGGCAGGCATAATGCTCGTGGAATTGAGAGTTCTACACCTTCATCTGAAGGCTCCTAGCAGAATATTGACTTCCAGGCAGCTAGGATGAGGGTCTTAAAGCCCACACCCACAATGACATACCTACTCCAACAATGCCACACCTTCTAATAGTGCCACTCCCTGGGCTGATCATATTAACCATCACAGAAGGCAAGGCCTATTTTCCTCCTGAATTAGGCAGGTAGGAGTTAACTTGAAGTGCTTGGTAAGGTCAGGTAGTCTGTGAAGAGCCACCACACAGAATGGCCTATACATAGGTGTAAGGTCAAGCCACTTCCTTAAGGGCCACACCCTGCCCTGCTCTCCTTTGGTTTATTGGGATTTGGTTATATATATATATATATATATATATATATATATATATATATATATATATATATATATATCCATTGCTGAGTTCTAAGGACTCCAAGATAAAACAACATCACAGGAATTATGTAGGATTTCTTCTTCTTTGTATATGGTGGGTATTGAACCTGGGTCTCTGAGTGTGCTAAATACACTCTCAGCCCTGAGCCACATATTCAATCCATAGCTTCCTATTAGAGACAAACATACTTCTTGGTATTACTCAAGCTAATGGAGCCAGACAGACATTTTCACCAGCTCCCAGAATAATCAAGCATTGAATTTCCCTGACTCCATCCATTCCAGGCTTCTATCTGGAACCACTATAACCAGGGTGTGGGCATCCATGAGAACTGTATGCCCTGAACCTAAACCATTTTGTCAGGTACCATTTCCAAGTCTACCAATCAGCCTCCATTACTCGCAAGTACATATTTGTCTCGTTGTTGCTCTTCTTTTTCTTAAGACAATGAACTTTTAGTATTCTATGAGCTTAGAGAGTTACTTCCAATTTTTGGATAGTATCTTTAGATACTTTTATAGCATTTTTCAAACTAGGCACTGAAATCAATTGAAAGCTAAATGATTTAACTAAATGGAGAAAGATATCTTACGTTTGAATGGAGACTCTCAGCTATTTCCACATTAATTAACAAATACAGTTTCAAACAAAAATTCTGAATTGGTTCATATGACAAAAATGATATCTGAAATTAAACACACATCCACGAGAATGAATGGCCAAGGCACACATCTAAAACTACAGGCAGATGTTTGTGCTTCTACGCATTCAAAGGCTGTGTACATTTTTATGAGTAGACCGTTGAAAGTGGAAGTGCACACAGATAAACTCAGCAGCATGCAGTTGAAGAGGGAATTTTAATTCATAGGGAAAGCATCACAGCATAGACACTGGGTGGAAATAAATGTTCACTTAATAATAAAGCACTGGCTTGTCTTTTTTGTGTATGTAGTGTGGGCACCCACAGAACAGCAGGAAGGGCATTCAGAAGTGTATCAGCTGGTGTTCAAAACCCACAGAGATGCCTTTGGGCAGCAAGCCCTGATGACAGACAGCAGCCGCATGAGGCAGGCTTCAGCAGACCTCACTCAGAGCTCTTCTGTATTCTGCTGTGGCTTACTTCATTGGCTGGTCCTAGTCACCATGCTCCCTGCCTCCAGCTGCTCTTCTGCAATCCACGTGGTCTCTCCCTGGTTCTGGTGAACTATAATCCCAGTGCTCCCACCCCAGGCTGAGACAGGAGGATCTCAAGGTCAAAGTCAGCCTGCACTACATACAGCGAGTCTCTGTGCGGAATTGTAATAACCTCAAAATTGGTGAGTGGCTTTGGATGCGGTTAACTGAGAGTTCTTCCTATGCACCCCTCCACCTAGACAGCCTTCCCTATTTGCTCTTCAAGGTACTGAGCTGCCAAATTATGGCATCTTTCACAATGGCTCATGATTCAGTGTGGAATTAAGACAGATTCATACAAAATAAAGGCTGAATTCCAATCAGTATTAAGCCATTCCATAATAAATTCCTATCTCATGACAAAGAACAAATAGATTCCATAATAAAAGCATAGAAAAACAATGTGTGTCTTCCTGAGAACGGGACGGTCTCTCTGAGAAGACCCTAACCTAAGTCCAGTGATGGTACTCAGAAACTGCTTTTTGTGCTGAGGTGTGGCTGATATGAGACCCTGAGTATTATCCCAGCACTACTGAAAAATAAAAACTTTGCACATTATAAATTAATAAATGACCAAAGATAAAAGTATTGACCACATTTGAATGTACAGTATGTGTAAGAAACAAAATAACAGACCAAAGCAGGGGTTTGGGAGAGAGTAACTGTTGGAGAGTGAGAGCCGGTTTCCATTATATATCAAACTCTATAAAATGATAAAAACTAAGGCAATTACCCCAATAGGTGTATTATGTGCTAAAGAGAGTATTGGGTATATTAAACATATTCAAACATAGATAAACCCTTCCCCTACCAAACACAGGTGAAATGGAAAGATGAATGTCCATGTTAGTGATTGGTGATATACAGTAAGAACTTGATACCCACAAATGTCCTTCAAGTGGGTGAAAACAACCCCTCAAAGAAAGACCTAATGTTGTTCAGAGTGGAGAGAACTGTCATCAAATTTCCATTCAGAATAGGAAGAGTTATCCAACTGCACAGCAATTCTGTCAAGAAAGTTATCCGAAACCTTTATAATTTAGAGATGCAGAATCTAGAGCTGTTTCTCTAGGGAAAACAACAATGGTCCTCCTGCAAATTATTGCTTTATAACACATTGCAATACAAACTACATAAACATCTAACACAAGAAACTGCTGTAAAGAACACACTGCTGCAAGGATTATGCTGTGCTCATGTAGCTGAAGGCTAAGATGCCATTCACACTCCCAGAAGTATGTATGACTTACCTACAAAATAGTCACTCTGTTTCGTTATCAAGAAATAATTGGCTCAACATTATTCCATTTTTATGGACAAAATGCACAATCACCATTTATTTGTTTGCTTGCTTGCTTGCTTAGCTTTGCTTTCTAGTGTTTCAACAATTGCATGTGTTAATTATATAGCATTTAAGATTAAAGCCTGTAGCAACTAGAGTTGTTTTCTCATAAACCAGCGATCCTCAGCTGTTCCTGGAAGCCAGACAGTGGAGGACAGATGCAGAATGTTCCCACCACTTTCCCCCTGCTTTGTCACAGGGAAAGGAATGTCCCCAGGTCCCACACTAGAGCATTCTACCAGTGTCACTGACATGTCTGGTGTCAAGACTGACCATTTATTTAAGATGCCCTTCTTTGTGCACAGCTTTCTGTGTCCATGATGGGGGGAAAAGGCAGAAAGCAGGGTGTGCATTTTTCACCAATGCAAGGCTATTTCACGGCGATGGAGCAAAGCTCTGCAATGCTGGTAGACAGTTCTCAGTCTGACATGTGAAGGTGGGATTGGACAGCGAGCGGGGAACTGAGTAATTGCTCTTTCTTCTCACTGACAATATCAACTGAGGTTTGTTATTTTATTACAGTATTCATATAGGCAAGGTTCCCAGGAGACCAATAAAGTCCTTCTGCTTGTCTTCAAACCTGATTTGAATAGAATGTGACTATGACAAGATCAAGTGCAGGGCTGGCAAACGGAAACAATGCTTATGTGGTTAGTGTGGGAGACAGGTGACATGAGTGTCTGCAGTGGGACTGTCTGCAGCACCAGCCAAGCCCCTCCTGGCCATGTGACCTGAGCAAGTGGCCACATCAAGCCCAGGTCTTTTTCTCTGTGCCATGAGGATGATATCAATTTCTATCTTTTGGAGTTGCTGTAATAGTTCAAGTAATGTCTATAAAAAAATTTAGACCCCATAATTTACCATGTTATTTGGTTTTTTACACTGATAACATTAACACCTATAGGATTTTGTGTATAGAATCAATGTCATAGACAATGAGTAAGATTTGAGGATTTATTACCCAGTATGGGGACTATAATTAATAATGATTCTAGTCCATTCATACTTCAAAATTAAAGGTATGTACCACCACCACCCATTTTTTTTTCTAAGCGCACAGGGTGTTCCTTGTTTGTTGTTTGTTTTGTTTTGATTTTTGGAGACAAGGTTTCTCTGTGTAGTCTTGGCTATCCTGAAACTCACTCCATATAGGTAGATCAGGCTATCCAGAACTCAGAAATCTACCTGCCTCTTCCTCCCAAATGCTGGGATTAAAGGTGTGTGTCACCACCACCTGGCATGTTTCAAAATTTATGATGAGATTCTTAATATTTCAACTAGAGAAAATTAGTAACTATACAAAAATAATGACTGTCTAAATTAACCCAATTTAATCACCTCACAATATAAATACATATCAATACATCGCTCTGAACTGAAAAAAAATCACATACAGTCATTACTTGTAATAACTAAAGTCCAACTTAAAATAAACAATGCTTGGTGAAATTCAAGCAGAAGAAATATGAAGGAGTTAGAAAATAGGAGAAATAAGAAGAGATTCTCATAATCAGATGGATGGCGAAGCAGTGACATAGAAGAGGAAATCTGCTACTAAGGATGTAGAAGTGAATAAAGTTTGCAGTGATGTGTGTTAGAACCTGGCCAGCACCCTCTGGGAGGTGGGAACTGGGATAAAAGTGGGGATAGCTTTAGATGAGACTAGAATTTGAAGCTCTTCCAGCAGCAGAGCTAGTCATATACACACAAACTTACACACTCAAACACACATAAACACTCACACACATACACACACTCTCACACACATACACATACACACACACACTTACATACTCACATACACACATATACAGACACACATACTTACACACTCACACATATGCTCACACACACACGCACATACTCACACACTCACACACACACACTCATACACACACACTCACACATATGCTCACACACATGCACACTCTCTTACATACACAATTATACACACAACTCTTTCATATTACCTCAGTTAATTTATTAATGCTTTCCTTAATCATTCTCACTGCATCAAAAATTTTCAATTTTGTATACTCTCTCTCTCTCTCTCTCTATATATATATATATTTATATATATCCACTTAAATATATTTATTGACAATGTAGATTATGTCTAATGCATCTCCACATTTGCCTAGCCGCCCCATATAACATCCTGATTTATCCAGCCAATAGATGCTCAGGAGGTGAAAACATTATGTCAGACTTTCTATTGTCCTTATGTAGGCCTCCAGCAGAAGGTATGGCCCAGACTAAAGGTGTGCTGCAATATCTAAATTGAAGCTGTGTCATCCCACCTCAAGACCTGGATCAAAAGTGCTTCCAGCCTAAAGATCCAGATCAAAAGCATGTTGTTTTCTTGCCTCACGATCTGAGTCTTAGGCACTCCCTCCATTTCTGGATTGTAGTTCATCCCAGATATAGTCAAGTTGACAACCAAGAATAGCCATCACAATACCTAACCACACTCGCTATAAAACATGGCCAGATTCCATCAGGTGCATGGTCCAAGTGAAGGATCAGAAAGAATGCCAGAGAGCTACAAGTCCCCATCAAAAGGAAGCTGCAGCGAGAAGGGATTACTGCACTGCTCTCGGCTGAGCCAAGCAACCTATGTGCAGGTGTTTGGGGTGCACAGAGGAATAATACATATTTCTTCTCTTCATGTATTAACCATTTTTACTAATTAGCAAATCTAGATCTCTAAGAATTTTCATCCAGATCAACAAGAAAGTCTACGTGTGTGTGTGTGTGTGTGTGTGTGTGTGTGTGTATTAGACAATTTTTGATATAATATGGAGTACAAGATTACCTCACTGGACACTTGAGAAGGAAGTAATCTTGTATCTTGCTTCAGCCTCTTCCTTTCCGTCCTTCAACAATTTTGTGCCATCTCCAAAATGGGAATGTTGTGAAGTTTGAATAATATAATATAATATTTGTAGATTATGAAGTGCCTGGCACAGCAAGTAGTAGCTGACACAAAGAGAAGGCAAAGAGACTAGAGAGAGAGGCTCCATTGCTAAGAGTACTGTCTGCTTTTCCAGGAAGCTGAGGTTTAATTATTAGCACCCAGATGGCAGCTAACAGTGCTCGGTAACTCTAGTTTCAGGTGATGCAGCATCCTCTTCTGGCTTCTACAGGCACTGCACACATGTGAATCACAGACATACACGCAGGCAAAGTATCCATACATGAAATTCTTTAAAACAATTCTAACAGAGAATATGATAGATTATGGTGAATAAGTTAGATAGATGTGTCTGAGAGGCTCCACCCGGCAGCTGGCTGAAACAGAGGCAGAGACCCACAAACATTGGACGGAGCTTGGAAAGTCTTATGGAAGAGTTGGGGGAAGAATTAAGGGACCCAAAGCAGGTAGGAGTTCCACAAGAAGACCACCAGAGTCAACCTGGACACTTAGGGACTTCCAGAGACTGAACCACCAACCAAAGAGCATACACAGGCTGGACCTGGCCACCTCACCCCACCCATATGCAGCTGTGCAGCTTTATCTTCATGAGAGTGCCCCAAGTACTGAAGCAGGGGTAGTACCTACAGCTCTTGCCTGCCTGTAGATCCCACTCCCCTAACTGAGCTGCCTTGTCAGGCCTCAGTGGGAGAGGATGTGGCTAGTCCTGTGGAGACTTGATTTGCCAGGGTAGGGGGATACCAGAAAAGGCTCTCCCTTCTCAGAGGAGAAAGGGAAGTGGGATGGGGGAGGGGCTATGTGAAGGGGGGACCAGGAAGGAGGGGGCAGCAGTGAAAATTATATAATTTGTGATGTAAAGTAAATAAATAGATAAATAAATGAATGAATGAAAAAAGATTGGTGATTGATAGACAGACAGACCAGCAGGCAGATAATCTTTGTTAAATCACAATAAAACTGTACTGATCCTTGAATAGTAGTAATGTGTGTAGATTCTTAAGTCAGCCACCATACTTAGAACTTTCTTCCCTTAATATAATGTGTATAATAAGCATGAAAATCAAGCACGGCTGTAAATGCCAAATATTTTATTGCCTAGAGGGAAATATTGTGTGTCCCATATACTTCTAATATTACAGCATAAATGCAGGTCCTGGGATGGCCATCTTTGTGTCAGGATATTTCTGGGGCTTCCAGAGTGTTGTACATCCTTGAAATGTCAGATGACATTGTCTGTCCTAGTTATTTTTCTTTGAGTTATATTTTGAAATTTACCCAGTAAAAGAGTTAAGAGGCCTAGACTAGAAATTTTGGAGGGTGGGGATGGAGTGCCCAGGTGAGGGTAAAGGAATATGAAATCTGCAAATGAATTCCACAACAAGCTCACTTCTGGGAGAGTGGCCTAGCCATTATGCCTCCATGGGGAGTCCATTGAATTGCTAGCTTCAGTTCAGTGGGAGGGTACCGAGACAGAGGTCAAGTCTCAAGTACCCTCTCACAGCTCCACCTCATACCTCCTGCAGCTCCCACCTGATCCCACTTCCAGGAAATTACCAGACTTTTAAAGTTTGTCTTTCATGAGCAAGATTTAAAGAGCTCAAGTGGACACACTTGGGCCTGCCTCAGTGCCAGGAGGAGGATTAGCTCCCTGGAGCTGAGCGGAGGATGCTAAATGATCCTTTTGTGGTGATTACAATAACCAGAGGCTGAACAAACTGACCTCAGCATCTCTGTATACCGAGGAGCTCTGCGACCCTAGGGAAATGGACCACAGCAGGTGGCAGGTAGCCCTTCCAAGGAGACCCAAAGTTTACCTTTTAAAATGAATCTGATAGAAAAAAACAACAACAACAACAAAAAAAAAACCATTGCTTCCCCATGTGGGCATGGCAACCCATGCAATATCACCCCTTTCCAGGCAGAATTAAAAATGAAAATCCTTGCCAGAGTAGGGAAGCCAAACAAGCCGACTCAGGAGCGGCTCACAGGTTAGACCCTCAGGGGTGAGATTCCAGAAACTCTGTATGAGAGCCTATGTAGTAAGGAGGGATGGAGGTTGCAGAGAACTTCAGAATCAATGAGCTCATGATGTCATCGGCAGCCCACCTGTCCTTGGAGGAGTCCCTCATGATGCCAACCCTTACAGCTTGCCTCTCATCATATCTCATAATACCAAGATGAGAAATTCTCGTGCTGGACTGTTTTAAAATAGCAGCCAATCCTCAATCATTGCCAAGTGTGTGTCATACTTAAGGTGGGAAGAGAGTGTTGCCTCACTCCTCCATACATACTCATATCCTGATATACATAAAGCATTATAACCTATAAAAACTGGTCCAGACAAGTTCCCACTTTGGCGCGTAAGGGAGAGAGCAGGCAGTGAGCTGAGGAAATCACCATGTTTTTCTGCCTCAAGATTTGATTTGTTTACTCATTATGTCATTCAAAAATCTGCAAAAGGAACTTAAAGAGCCTAAGAGGGCTAAGATACAATATTACAGATGTAATTCATCTCGTCCGTGTAAGTGTTCAGTGCACTAATTGTTGGAGAGATGAGACGTGCATGGAGAAGTATTTAATCATTTTCGAAAAAGTGAACAAGGAAGATGAAAGAATAACCAGGCATCTGACTCTGTGGCCAGTGGTCACTCAGTCTCCCCTTCCAGAAGAGTGAGAAGCACCATGGCCCAGGAGTATCTGAACATGGATGTATGAGGAGAAAGTAAAGGTTTGTTCCTAAACATGGCAAGAGTTGAAAGGAAAAGGCCCATGTGGTTGGAAAGCATTTCAGAGGTGACAGGAGGCAAAGCAGAGGAGGCCCAGCCCCTCTGAACCCCTGGCATGTTGGGTGGGAGGACACGAGTCAGAACCATGGGTGCTAGCTACTTGCCTTAGTGGATCAGAATAGCTTTTTCCTAACAACTCTGTTATACCAGAGATTAAATCTCTTTGGCTTTAATCCACTAAACTTTAACCTCTTGGGAGTTTGTTGCATTCAAAAACTCAAGGCCAGATTGGCAATCTGAGAAATTAAGCCAGACTTGAGAAATGCTGTTCTAGCAGGCATGCAAGCAGGGCATGCAAGCAGGCCCTAAAGGGGCTGGGCCTGAAAGAAAGAGGAGATCAGAAAGTTGTCATGGCAATTCTAGAGTGTGGTGTTAGGACCCAGACTCAATGCATGCTGTATTTGCTCTGCATTCTTGGATCTCATTAACAAAGCCACAACTTATAATTTGGATAGAATCTGAACCCTCCCCCCAGATTTCTGTGACTCACTGAGGAAGAATTCCACTTGTTATATCTGTGACTGAATTGCCATTAAGGGTATCTGACCCTGCTCCCAAACACCAAAGCATGACCCACGATGCTCTCACCTTCAACCTCTCTCCTACCATTTCCTACTCCAAACATTAAACAAACAAGCAAACAAATGCTTGGGCACACATGTATGTGCATAGTGCGTTTCACAGAGAAAACTGGTCATTTCCTTTAGCATGGTATATAAATCAGTACCAGGGATGAACCATTCATGTCTAGTTCAGTCAGCACTGGCAGCTGATGGAAATTCTGTTTCTTAGTGGCCTATTCCCTCTGCCAGAGGTCCATCTGCTGGTGGTGGGCAGAGGAAAGTTCCTCACTCTGCTCCCTGCTTCCTTCACGGAGCCTTGAAGCTCAAGTGGAGGTTGTTTTTCCACTTTATGGCCCAGTCAATTTATCAATCCATGAGGCCTGGCCACTAATTAATTGTTATGCTATCCTGTTCCATCCATCAGGAAGACTGGTGGACCCAACTGGGCATTGTGCCAAGACCCAGGAGCTGACTAAGGCAAGGAAAGGAGGGGAACCGGGCGAGTGAAGGAGCATGGATGACATCAGTTGATATGTCTGGGGAAGGATGGAATGCCAAAATTAACAGACAGTCTACACATCCCCAACAAGAAGAGCTCCTGGCAAAATCTGGGATCTATCATCTTGCCTGTGGCACATACACCAAGAATTCTGCTTTTCCATAGTCTGTACAAGAGCCTACTTTCCACATATCTCTGACTATCACCCTAGACCCTACCAGAAGTTCTTGGAGTACACAGAAGTATAATTCTTCTATGTGAAAATGTCAGGCTGAGGATTGCAAGGTTTTCTGACTGACTTTCTATTCTTGATCAGTGGATGCCCTGCCTGCCCACTGCTTCCAGATGCCTACCTTTCTGGATCATTGGATGGGCTGTCTTGTACCATGGCTTTTGGGTGAGCATAATGAATAGACACTCTCAGAAAGGTATGAAAGAGTGGCAGAGAGTGAAGTTGGGATACTTAAACCCCTCAGTACTTCCCTGTACATTGTCCCTCTAAGGTCAGAGGGCACTAAACAAACTCCCCCACACTGTGCACTCCAGGGTGGATAAAGCGCCTCACAAGTTCCAGAGTACTGACCATCCTTCTGGACTTCCTGCTCACATCCTTGAATATAGCCCTTACATTGAAGTTGCCCCAACATACCCAAATGGATACATATGCCTTTCCTACATGCACCTTGCTCCATGGTCAAATATCAAAAACAGGGTATTTGTGGCTGAGTTTCTCAAGAGTTTTCAACAAAAAAAGAAAAGGATCAACAGTCACTGCATGCCTCACCTACAGTCACTGCATGCCTCACCTACAGTCACTGCATGCCTCACCTACAGTCACTGCATGCATCATCTACAGTCACTGCATGCCTCACCTACAGTCATTGCATGCATCACCTACAGTCACTGCATGCCTCACCTACAGTCACTGCATGCATCACTTACAGTCACTGCATGTTTCACCTACAGTCACTGCATGCATCACCTACAGTCACTGCATGCCTCACCTATACTCACTGCATGCCTCACTTATAGTCATTGCATGCTTCACCTCTTGTCACTGCATGCCTCACCTATAGTCACTTCATGCCTTACCTACAGCCACTGCATGTCTAATCTACAGTCACTGCATGTCTCTAGACCTCTTTTCTTACCTAAGAAGTCAATAGCTTTAAAACAACTTCTTAGCAGTTGAAATATTTCTTCCAATGAACTCAGATAAAATCAAACTCAGAAGATTAATAAAAGCAAAGCAGCACTGGGGTAGGAGGGACAATGAGGACACAGAATCCAGAAGACATGACCTGTGACATGAGCACATGAAGACATGAATAGTGGCCCGTGGAACCCTTTTAAGAAACCTACATAGCTTTCTAGAGGCATATTGTAATACATGGTCCTCAAGGTGCCACTCAGAGACTGTTTGACATGATCACAGAGTGGCCACAGGGTCGCCAGTGTCTCCTCTTGTAACAGGTCCAAAGAGTCACTGGCCTTGCACTTAGGGCATGGCAGGTAAGGGCCATGGAAGATGTATCAGAAACCTAGTGTGCCATCCTGTAACATATCTTCCAAACTGGTGGACTCTTCAATATTCCAACTATTCAAATAGGTGGACATTCTGAAATGTAAACCTAGATCATAGTCTACCTGCACAGATTCTCAGTGAGTTTACTAATAGCAAAAGTTTTGAAAATATCTTTAAGTTGCTCCGGGGAGAAGCACGCAGACACAACTGCTCCACCTCCATCCGGTACCATTTGATGCCAAAGCCTCTCGGCTACTAGGGATCTGGAGGGTGATGGAGATTTCCAGAACATAGGTACAGCTTCCCATGAGTCAATGAGAAGACTGGCAAATCTTTCCTACTAATCCAGTAAGAAACAAGTGTGCACAATTGCAGCAGCCATTCTATTGCTCCAGACGTTAACTGTGATGGGTAAGTGTAGTTGTGAATGTGGTTGGATTAGGACATGCGTGGAGAACTGATAAAGCACTGACTAGCGTGTGTGGGGTGATGTTTTCAGAGGGGACCAGCCAGTGGGAGTGGGTGAACTAAATGGAACAGATTTCATGTTGGGGGTCCCTATCGAAAAGGCTGGAAAGAACAGACATCAAAGCCAAATCTCTCTCTTCCTCAAGAAGGGGCTCCTGTTTCTCCGCTGGTTTGGGACATTAAATATGCTGTCTCTCTGACGTCTGGACTCCAGAAAGAACAGCAGCAACTCCCTCATGACCCTTACCACCCTAGGTTCTCTTGAACTATACCAATGGCTATCATGGTTCTGGGTCAGTCATCTTGGAATGAAGTCTTGCTTCCAGCATTCCAGGGCTTCCAGCCTGCACACAGCTTATCTTGGGACCTCTCGGATACCATGGTTATGAGCGATACTCTCTTATATAACTTATGTATTACAATCTATTGGTCTTGTCTTCCTGGAGAGCTTTCAATAAAATGCATTGGCCAGAAAGAAAGAAAGAAAGAAAGAAAGAAAGAAAGAAAGAAAGAAAGAAAGAAAGAAAGAAAGAAAGAAAGAAAGAAAGAAAGAAAGAAAGGTGTATCTTTTGAAAACAGCTGAAGTTCTGGTGGGCACACTGAGCACTTAGATAGCTGCAGTCAGACTTGTCTTGAACTCATTTTTTTCTCTCCTCAGTCAGTGCAGAAGTCCAGTCAATGTTAGGTAGAATGTGAATACTGGCTTCTGTGCTACTGTAGTCTAAAGAGGCTCACTGGCTCCTGCTTGTTCCTCTCAACCTAGAAGAGCAGCTATACCATTACTGGCGTTCTTCTCTTCCTAAAGCAATGGTGGTGGCCAGGGTCCACTGGGATGACCTATTCTTCTTGGTGTCAAAAAGAACTGGGGATGTAGTTCAATGGCAGCGCACTAGGCTACTAAACAGGGGACTTGAGGTTCAATCCTTGGCATTGAAAATAGCTAACAAAAAGCAAAACCAAAACAATTGAAAACACATGCCTGGCCAAAGCAGCTAAGGTCCCTGGAGTTTGGGTGGCAAGGGTAAGTACAGAATCATGTGACTAAATTATAGCAGCCAAGACAGGATGCTTGTTCAAAGAGGGACCACTGTTAGTTACCCAGGCAAGCCACAAGGCAGAAAGCGCTCTCTCTCTCTCTCTCTCTCTCTCTCTCTCTCTCTCTCTCTCTCTCTCTCATACACACACATTCATATACTCAAGAGACAAGCTTAAAACAACATGATACTGAAAGGTTAGATATAACAGATTATGCAAAGTTTGTCAGGCTAATGCAAACAAAAAGAAGGTAGGACTGACAATATAAATATCAAATCAAGTGAACTTCCAGGGCAGAGGAAGCACTGAACAGAACAGAGAGTGCTGTTGAATGGGGGTAAAGGAGATGCATCAGGACACAGACTTACCACCTGAACCTTTTGTACGTCACAGTGTAGCTCTGCAATGTAGAAAGCCAACTCTGTTAAGAATCCAGAGAGGAAATGACAGGGATGCAGGAATAGTGGGAGACCTTGCCACACCTCCCTCAGTCTTTGACAGATTAAGTAGGTGAGGAATGAATTAGGGTGTAGAGGGACTGAATAATATGTTTCATGTGTCTGACTTAATAGATAGATGTCAAGTTTGTGCTGTATGAAACGAAAATACACCTTGTCTCTAACTGCCTGTAAAGCATTCATGAGAACTGATTTTACAGTAGCCCACAAAGGAAATCCCAGTAAGTTCCAAAAAGCACAATTTGGACAGGCTCTGTTCTCTGACCAGGATACAATAAAACAAAAATTAATGGCAAGAGTTCAAACCAGCAACCCCAAACACTATGAAATTTAACAGCACTCTACTAAATAACTCTTGGGCCAATGAGAAACTAAGGCTGCAATTACAGATCATTTAGGTCCCAGCAACAGGAAGAACACTGTGTGCTGACACTGATGGGTCAGTGCCAGAGATAAATTCAGCTCAAGACCTAAGATTATTAACAGAAGATAAATGGACTGAAGAGTCAAGCCCAGAAATTAGAAAACAATAATAAACCAAACCAAAGACAGTGAAAAGGCAGGAATAAGAAAATCCCAAAGTATAAAATAACAATTTTGAAGGTTGAAAAAAATGTGCTGTCTGAATAAACTGCTAAACCAAAAATATCGTGCTAAACCCCCAAGGTGAAAGAAAGGGTATGTCTTTATTAACAGAAGCTTTTTTTTGGGGGGGGGTCCTATACTTTTAAACTAACAGACTTTAAAATGTCCAATAGATTTTTATTTTAGTATTATTTTTGTTATGTGTATGAATGTTTTGCCTGCATGTTATCTATGTGAATTCTGTGTGTGTGTGTGTGTGTGTGTGTGTGTGTGTGTGCAGAACCCGCATGGGACAAAAGAAAGTATTGAATCCCCTGGAACTATTAGGCAGTTTTGAGCTACTATGTGGGTTATGGGAATAGAGCTTGGGTCCTTTGCAAGAGTATCAAATATTCTTAACTGCTGTGCTACCTCAACAATGACATTTTAAAGAAAAATTAAAACTGCAAATTTAATTTAGAGTAAGAAAACTAGAATGAATGAATGAATGAATGAATGAATGAATGAATGAATGAATGTGTGAGGACTGTACTCCCAAGTATGAGAAGGCCGTACACACACTGGTAAGGATTTAGGGACTCGTGCCAGCACCAGACTCAGCTGCTGGCTATAGACCCTTAAACAACCATTTCCAACCTCAGTTGCCTTATTTCTAAATTGATGATGACAGTGATATGGACCTTCTGAAGTTGTCAATGAAAAAGCAAAAGCAAAGAAGGACTCCGTATCCACAGAGACACAAAAGACACATATAGTGATATATATACTAGACACACAACACACACACACACACACACACACACACACACACCAGGCATTTTTTTACTCTTGCACGCCTCCAGACCCTCTAAGTAGCCAGTATGTCAAATACTAGGTAAGTAATTTAGAAGCATAGATGATAAAGAAACAGCCCATAGATAAAGATTGCACCTCTCTGCTTTGCAAAAATCATGATTTTAATACAAACCCTTAGCAGTGTTAGCACAGAAAATCCAAATTCTTTATGAGCATATGTGTATACATGTATAAGTTAAATATGAGCAAACAAAATCCAGAGTTGTAATAAAATAAAACACCAGAACCTAATAAGGCATGTATATACTGGGAGGAGATGAATGTTTCAGCATTAGAAAATCTACCATCTACTTTGGCACATTGGGAGGCAATTGACAATGTGTTGACCCAGAAATGTAGTTATTAGCCTAAGGAAATAACACTCAGCCAAAGATTGTGCTCAAGGTTATCTGAGGTAACGTTATTAAATTCTTAAGCAATCCAAATACCCAAACTGCAGGAATTCTCAAATATACTTAGGCTACACTGTGCTTAAACAAACAGACTATGCTTATGTGACATATAGAAATAAAAGATAGACTATCGTATAGGAAGAACTTTGGTGAAATCATTAAAAGAATGTTTCAATGATTATTTCAAAGTGTAAAAATAGATTCACAATGTTGTTCGTTAAACATAAAAAATTAAAATTATATGTATGGTGAACAGAGGCTGTACATTTTAATATTTGTGTTTATGTATATGTGTGTATACTATATACATTAAAAATCACATAAATACACAAACATGCAAATATGAATATTGGGCTGCTTCCTTGCTTTTGTTGATATAGAATTGATACAATATGCAGTCATCATGTTTATCATTTTGTGCAAATGTGAAGATGAAATCACCATCATGTTTTTTTAAATCAGATTAGTCTGCACACACATACACACAAATTGCCCATTATTATGTTATTTGTGTGTGTGTGTGTGNCACCATCATGTTTTTTTAAATCAGATTAGTCTGCACACACATACACACAAATTGCCCATTATTATGTTATTTGTGTGTGTGTGTGTGAGAGAGAGAGAGAGAGAGAGAGAGAGAGAGAGAGAGAGAGAGAGAGAGAATTCACAGCCCTTTATGAAACAAGGGAAATAAGACAGAATAGAACAAAATGTCACAGTGGTTATTATAGGGCAGTTTTATTTTCCATTTCTGTACTTCATTTGAAATACTATTACTTAATGCCAGCAGATAAAATAATGCCAACTGTTATTGCTTTCAGTGAGTCTCAAACAAGGAGCAAAACTCCACACATATCATACACTTTACTGGTTATGACTTCAACTTTTAAAGATGCAGTAGAGATTACAGTTCAGGTACCTGGGGAATTTCACGTGGTGTCTGGTTATGAAAAACTAATAGTATATATTCATTAAACTCCACTCCATAGTCAAGACCATTTTAAGGATTAGTCAAGAAAAATGTTGCTTGTGAGAACAAACAAACCTAGAGGACATTATGTTAAGTGAAATATGTCAGCAAAGAAAGACATATTACAGCATATTCTCCCTGTGTGCGTATGCCAAAATAGTTGATCTCAGTATTGAATAGTGATTTCTAGAAGCTGCAAAGCATGTGAGGGAGCAAGACAAGAGAGAAGCTGGTTAAGTTCTAGGGCTTCGCATCATGGGTTTGGGGGTAGCAAAAGCTGTTTGCAATGCCTAGGCTATATTCTATGACTGGCAAGAAGAGATAAGCTTAAAGCTTTCAAACATAAAGCAATGGGATGGGCATGTTAATTACCCTGGTTTGACCAACTCATATTGTATATGTGTCTTTACATAGCATGTTTTACACCCAACTAAGTACAATAATTAAAATCACAGAAAGAATTTAAAACAAAAATTTATCCTAGTTTAACATGGGCCATGGATTACGACTGGCGTCCAGGCGGCCAGGGCCTTTTCCTGCTGTCCCTGGGACTCTAAGATAGAAGGAAGATTCAAAATGTTGCCACTAGCTGCCATTTAAAAAAAAAAAAAAAACTCTAATTCTTGCCACATTGTTTTAAAATGGGAAAACAAACCAAATAACCAAAGAAAGAACAGAAGTTGACCCTGTCCCCTGTCCTCTCCCCTTCTGACAAGGGTTTTCAGTGGGTAACCTAGGCTGGCCTCAAATCTTCTTCCTACCTCAGCCTCCTGAATTCTGAGACCACAGAACCTCCCCACAACACAGTTTCTCTCTTCCCTTTCTCTCCTCCCTGTCTCAACTCTCCTCTCCTACTCTCATACTCACCTCTCTCCTCTCTTTATATCCCCCCCTTCTTCCCTGCTTTCTCTACAATATGAAGTGGAATTTTCTCTTATTGCTTAAAACCAGGTCTGAGGCAGAATGGATTCAACAATGGAGTCAACTCCCCATCTGCAGGCCGATTTGAAGGATCCAGTTTTAATACAGGAAACAAACCATCACTGACCTATTCTAGAATTGTGTGTTTGGAGGAAAGAGAATAATATGTCAGAGAAATGGTGAAAGAGAAACCCTGATTTAAAAAGAATTGACTTGTGATAGGATTCGGGAGATTATTATAGAAAAAGACTTTATGTTTCATTGGCTACGGGGGATGAAAGCAGAGAATTGCCAAGATGACTAATGTTTGGAATTCCAAGCTCATGGGGCATCAGTGTCATGGGCCAGACCCTGAGCCTTGGAGAATAAAATGGCAAAGTCATTTTGTAAAGGGCATGGATTTCAAAGGGATAAAAGGGATCCATATGTGGTTTAAGATCTAACATTCAGGCTGCATACATGTGATTTGGAAGTGATTAGGCAACAAATGAAGTTATGAACTAGAGCCCAACTCTTCATGAAGGCCAAAGCATCTGGGCCCAACAAAGCCCCAATACTTTAGGAGAAAAGGGGACTATAGTGTGAGACCATGAGTTGGAAAGTCACTTTCAATAAGATGCACAGAGATGGAAATAATATTCCCCAGCCCTGCAAAGATGGAAGAGCTATGACTTATAATTCAGAGAACAAAAAGCAAAGATCTCGTGTCTTTTCTTCCCCTTGTTTTGGCTAAAATCAGATACATGTACCAATGAAAAGCAAGAACATAATGCTGTGTTAAAGTAATAACACAGTGTTGGAGTATACTTTAGAGGCAAGCCAAATCTTCATTCAAACCACTTTAGAAATCTTTGGAATGGCATGAACTCTGAGCATTGGCAGCCTGGCTCTATTGATTTTATTGTTCATTCAATCTAAGTGGGCTTCTGCGTTATGAATAGAGAAAATGCTTTTGAACTATCAGGCTGTGTAAGCCAAGAATCCAGGACTCCTGGTCTCAGACAGGGAACAGTGGCTGATCTGCATCTCAGGTGTTGTCAGACCTGTGTATATAAAGAGAAGAATCTACTTCCCATTTGTAGTAGATAATTCCTTCCTCACCCAGACATATCCTAATATAGCCCCTATGGCTAGTCAGCCAGATCCAAGGATGGGGAGTGGCAGGGAGGAGGTTGTCACCACAGTGACCAAAAAAGGTTGATGTATTTTGGAAAGAGACAAAAACAGAAGGACGAGTTTGCTGTTTATTTGTTTGTTTGTTTGTTTGTTTGTTGAGCCTAGTATATTATTGCATGCCTTTCTAGGAAAGGATTCCTTCGAGGCAGATAAAAACTGCAGGGATGTGTAAAGAGAAATGCTGTTGTGTTGGAGAGCCAACAGGATGCCTGACTTCTTTTAAAATGTCTTTTCTGTGACTTTCAGGTGATCGTCAGTATAATCATCCGATCTTAAGCAGCGCTACCCAGACCCCTACACATGGTGAGAGCTGATTGAGAGCACCCTGCATCCCATCTGCATGCCAAGTGGCTCCATTCCAAGGATGGTAGAAGAAGGTGTAGCCATGTGCCTGCCTTCCCCCAGCCCACACAGCTTCGCTCTTCCTTTGAGAACATTGTCCCCTGGATTTTGTGTCTTTGACATAAGAATAATTTTTTTTCTGCCATAAAAGAGAAGAGAGACCCTTCTTCAAGTCATTCATATTTGTAATCTCCATCACTCTTGTGGCCACAGATTCTATAAATCTATAGTAGTAAGATTAGTGTTCTCTTTTGCTTAAAGCCTTTTGGTATCATTGAGAAGTGGAATGAGACTTATCTGAATCTTCTTGACCACCCCCAAACTAATTAATATTTGACAAAGCTTGAGATTGAGTTGAGCCTTATCCTCTTGTCAGAGAAGAGGCTGATGGTTGTCCAGGAGAAGGTTGTTAGCAAACAGACAATGATGGTAAGACCATCTTTCCCTGTCAGGTTCTAACCTCCTCCCAGAAAACTAGAACTTAACATTTGGATCCCCCAGATAAAAACTATTTGGAGTCTCTCAAAACTCAGTAAAATATATAACAGCCCTGTAAACTGTGATCTGTCAGTCATGCTTGTCTCCTCACTCTGAAAGCTCAAGTAATCAAATAATAATGATCAATAGGTGTTTCTTGAGAGACACAAAACAAAGATCAATCCAAAGCCAGCTCTGATGGTGTAGGCTTTCAATCTTAGATAATCAGGAACACGAGGCAGGAGGATTGCCAGTTTCAAGGCATGTTTGAGCTAGAGAATCAGTTCAAGGGTAAACTGGGAAACTTAGCTATTTTCTCAAAATAAAACAAAAGCTAGATCAGTGGTAGCACATTTGCCTTGTATGTACAAGGGCCAGTGTTTATCCCCTGTACAGCAAGAGAAAAATAAACCAGTCAGCACCTAGCAGAGGGATAACCATTCTCAAGCCATATGATATAGCACCTTAACACTGAGGCTAGGGGACATCTGAATTAGGAAAAGGGAATAGGGTACTTTTGACGTGCTTTTTCAGTGCTATGGGCTAGTGGACACATGCTAAGAGAGTAGGAACACTTAGAAGCTTCTGGTAGTAGGATGTAAGAAAAATAGAACTGAAATCAGTTCAAAGAGGTAGATGCCAGTTATAGTGTTGATTGTGGGGACAATAAGGAAACTGAGACCAGGAACATCTTAAGAATTGAGATGGTTTTGTCATTCAAAATTTTTATCTCAATGAGAACCAATGAAAACTGAAATGGAGAGCCAAGAGTATTTGGAAGAATGGAGGCTTGGCTATGGATACCATCTAAGGAATAAGACAAATAGCCAGCGTGCAGGAATTAGAGACAGTGAGTTTGAATCTGAACTTATAGAATAGGCTATGGCTGTAGAAGGTACAAGAAAAAATGTTCCATAGGTAGTTTGAGGTTGGAGCTGGGGATGTTTTCATTAATCTTTGAAGAGAGTAACAGAAGGCTTGAAAGTGGGGGCTGCTCTGTGCAAGAATTCTGCAGGGGGTGGGGAATAGAAGGCAGAGGCAGAGTCTGAGAGATGCTGTGCGGATTAGTGAGTAGGAAGAAGAGCCAGAAAAGGCAGGCAATCCAAGCTTCCATTTGTTCAGTAACAGTCTGGAATGAACAACTACTGAGTTGAGCCTCCTCAGGAAGAGCCAACACAGCCATAGAGGACAAACAGAAGGGCCGTTCCGTACTCCACCTCTTCCTGTCTTCTCTCTTCCAGCTGGTACAAGGAAATGGGGAAAGATGGGGCCCCAATGTCAATTCTTGAGCAGATTGCAGAATATTTGCAGTAGAGCTTGGCTGCATCCTTTCTTGGATAGTGGTACTCTTCCCCCAACACCAAGAATAATTAGAACTACTAAGGAGGCAGGAAAGACCTGCATCTACTTGATCAACTCAAAGCATTCATTAGATCCTTAGTTTGGAGAGAAACAGGAAAATTAGAAAGCAAGTCTACTGACGCAGAGATCTCTGAAGTCATTTGGGATGACCAAAATCAAGTCACATCAAGTCACTAGAGCTAAGTGAGAGCCTGAGTGTCACCGAGTGAACGGGGATGGGAGGTGGAAGAGCAGATATCTTTGAGGACTGACAAAATGTAGCAAGGTCACTGTCACAAGCCTTTAGCTAAAGAACGTGATCTGGGAAGGAAAAATAAAGCAGGGCATCCCAATGAAAGGCAAGCTTGATGGGGGTGGGGGGGCTTAGGCAACCACAGTCAGGACAAAAGGCAGAATGTTCTTAGCTCAGTGGTCATTTCAGAGTAAGTGGTAGATGACAGTGTATAAACCTACTGCATTTGGAAGAGGGAGAACTGAGCAATGACCTCAGTGGCAGTGAGATGCCAAGACTCAGAGGGGACCCTGTTCTTCTCCAGCATGGTGAGAAGTGAGGAATCAAGAAGTAGTGGATTAGTGGCTATTAAGCAAGTCTCAGGAACAGCACTCTCAGCTTCATGCCCACTCCACTTCCTGGCATCTGTCCTAGTCCATGCCAGGGAGGCTCTTTCTGTACAGCATGTTCTGATCTCTTGGGATACAGAGCATCCCTCACCCCCTCACATATGTACGAAGCTGGCACAAACACCAGCTTATTGGCTGAAATCCCCTGGCTCGATCCCCAGTTCTGGGGGTGACAATGCAGGCAGGGAAGGAGAGAGGAACCAGGAGTCCCCATGCCTGGGGCAATCCTCGGATACAGCCTAAGAAGGTGACTCTCTCTCCCGGGGACAACAGAATTCTTGCGTTCTGTAATGCAACACTCTCTGCCAAGAGGTATCAGAAACCACAATTTACCTATAGATCTATCCCAACCCGGGGCCCGCTCCACTCTCACAGTACCTATGGCTTTGAAGAGATCCAAACAAAGAGGATGGATAGATGGTACACCCAGACTGCTGTTTCCCTACTCATTTCTGGGAATGGTATCACTGTCTCCCTGGAAACTAACTGTTGACTTCTTTTTTATGGTTCCTCCTCCTCCTCATGTCAATCAAGCATGGAGGCATTTGGTTTCCTTCCCGTGAATCTCCATCCCCTTCAGATCTCCATGTTCACTGTTCCCTTACCTACCCTTTACTCCTGTCTTCTGTTTATCCTTAATATTTCTTCAAGAGTCCCCTCACCCTGAGTATGTGATCATCATTACCTACTCTGGTGACCATTAGTCATCTCTATTCCTTTCTCGACTCTTCCTCTGGGCCTGGAAAGTATGTCTGCTGACTTTGGAATCTCAGGGTCTGTCTCAGGGAAAGTGGGAGAAAGGCAGGTTTTGCTCAGTTTTCTCCTTCTGGGAGTTTAGAAATTCCTAAGGCAGCCTCTGAGAAAGGACTTAAAGTAAGTAAGCAGTGGTAGATGTGTAGCTCACAGAGGCTTGCCAAATATGGAGAATGCAAGGCCTAAGTGAGCTGCCCTGGAGGTGCATGGCACCATGGAGAGAATGTGGATTGCCTTTGGTCCTGTGGAGGCTCAATGCCCCAGCATAGGGAAATGCTAGGGTGCTGAGGCAGGAGTGGGTGGGCTGGTGGAGGAGCTCCCTCATAGAAGCGAGGGGCGGGGATGGAATAGGGGGTTTGCAGAGGGAAAACCAGGAAGGAGGATAATATTTGAAATGTAAATAAATAAGATTGTGTATATATATATATATATATGATAGAGAGTGATGATAGAGAGTGATGATAGAGATAGAGATAGAGATAGAGAAAGAGAAAGAATGTAGATTGCAGTTACAAGGGATTAGGGTCCTCTATCCAGATTCTCCATGGTCAGTACAGCTTCTCTCAAGTTGGACTAGCTTAACACCAAAATTAGATCAACCTATAGCTATTAGGATGAGACAGCACATTCATATAGACACAGGTGACTTTATTTCTTTGTTGTTGGGTTTTTGGTTTGGTTTGGTTTGGTTTTGAGACAGGGTGTCTCTGTGTAGTCCTGGCTGTCCTAGAACTCACTCTGTAGACCAGGCTGGCCTCAAACTCAGAGATCCATTTTTAAAGATTTATCTTTTTCTTTTTCCTCTTTTGTTCCTTTCTTTCCTTCGCTCTTTTTTCTTTTTTTCTTTTTTGACATTGGTAACATTATGGATGCTTGTCTTAGGGTTTCTATTGCTGTGATAAAACAATGCAAACCCCCCCCCCACACACACACACACTAAAAAGCTTGAGGAGGGAGGGTTTATCTAGCTTACACTTCCCCATCACAGCTCTCTGTTGAAGGAAGTCAGGACAGGAAATAGAGGAAGAACTTGGAGCAAGAATTGAAAAAAAGCCATAGAGGAGGGAGTGCTGCTTATTATCTTGCTCTTTCATGGCTTGCTCAGCCTGCTTTCCTAAATCATGTAGGGTGACAGTCCCAAAGAGGGCAACTGCTCCCAGTGAGATAGACTCTCCTACATCAATCATTAATCAAGAAAATGCCCTCCTCAGACTTGCCTACAGGCAATCTGATGGGAGTCTCTTCTCAACTGCAGTTCCTCTTCCCATGCAACTCTACCTTGGGTTAAGTGGCCAAAAGGCTAGCTAAGACAATGCTCTTTCACTGCCCCTGGTTCATTTTCATCAGACAGACCAGTGATGCATCTGGAGGAGGAAAATGTTGCTGAGTGTCCCAGCTGAGTCTTCAAGGACTGATCAATATCCATGGGATCCAGAGGCAGCTAAGACAGCGCCTTCTCCCATGGACTAAGCAGGGGGAAACTGAGTCATGGCCCTCCCTACTAGATCCTAACATAAGAAATCAGGATGGGGACTCGAGTCAGTGATGGATGGAGCAGAAAGACGAGAGAAAACTTGGGCACAGTGCCTTTATGTTCCCTAACGCCATGCCCTTGCTTTTTTTCAGAGAAGCCACGGATGAATAACATCCTGACGTCGGCCACGGAACCCTATGACCTCTCCTTCTCACGCTCTTACCAGAATTTAGCCCACTTGCCTCCGTCATATGAATCTGCAGTGAAGACCAATCCAAGCAAGTACTCATCTCTGAAGAGGCTAAGTAAGTCAAAGCTGGCTGGAGTGTAGGTCTGTCTCAAGAGTCTCCAAGTTATTCTCTTCCATTCACTCTCTTATCGAATATCCAAGGGACTAAGTTTGGAATCCCAAGAGCAAAGGAGTGAGTTGTACAGAGGATGAAGAGAATAGACAGAAGCCTTTCTTTCATTCTGTTGGTCCTAAGCCCACCCCTTTCCTAGTTAAGATGATGTTGTAGGGCCCTGAGGCCCCTTTGTCTATCTCTATAAGCTGCACTTACCATTCATGTATCAGCTCACCAGGGGTCTTCTTCAAACCATGGGCCTTCCTGTGTGTCATCTTGTAATAGAGGCATCAAGGGCCCTATGAACCATTCTATCCCAGCCAAGACCATCTCAAGACCTGAACATCACATGGCTCATGCACATCCATTCACTATATCACTTAAGTCTGATTTATCCAGGGATCCATCTCTGCTATTGGAGTCTGAAATGGGTGTTGGCATTGGTGGGCTTGACACAACACATTAAAATGTCAGAAAGAACATTAAGGGGCATTTTTCTTTACTGACCTGATCTGTGTAATCTGTACCCCTACCTATGTACGTGTGTTCATATCCGTGTGTGTGTGTGTGTGTGTGTGTGTGTGTGTGTGTGTGTGTTGGTGATGTTACCCAGAGCCCTGTGTATGCTAGGCAAGCATCTGACTCTTGAGCTGTACCCCAGCTCCACAGGTCTCTTTGGATGGCTGCCCAACTTCAGTAGGTGCTCCACAGCTGAGCATGAAATTCCGGGGTGATCTGCTCTGATAGCAGTACAGCCCACGTCCATCGCAGCCACATTCAGAGAAAGGTTGAGTTTTTATGGCAACAAATAACCAATTCTAATCATCGGAGAGGTGTCCAGAAATTAAAAAATGGGGCTCAGTAGGCAAGATAGACCCTACCCTGAACCCTGAGCCCACTGGAGAGGAAGCAGCATTCCCACCAGGAGCCAGAGAGTCCAAAAAGCTGTTTTAGGAGGCCTCCTTGCTGAAATCTGAGACGATGCATCCTCGTGTATGCCCTGGGAAAGGTCAAGGATCCATAGGGTGATTCTGGGAGAACCAACTAGGACAGGAGCCCAAAGCATCTGAGCAAAATGCACACCCAGTATTGCTACAGCCTGCTGCCTGATGGGCACAAGGAGTACATGTAGGCTGATGATATGGCTGTGTGGGGGCTGGATACCCATGTGTTGGTTCCCTGTACATTGGTTGTTACTCCAGTGAAGGTGTTACTATGTTCCTAGGTTACCAGTGAAGCTAGTCACAAACGCCTCCTAGATGAGCATCCTACTTAATTCTAACAGAAGCTGGTTCTGTGCCCAGTTTCCATAAAGAAGTGCTCTATCCATCATCAGAAAGCCGTCAGCTCTACCTGGGTTGTTTTTAGCAAAACCAGGAACCAATCTACTTCAGAACCACATGCAGCAGACACAGCACGCAAGCCAAAGGAATGAATGCCCTGAGCTTGCCATCAGCGTCACTATGAGCCGGATGGGGAAGTCACTTAACCGACCCCCAAGATGATCCCTGAAGGACAGCATTGGAGGACCCACTGGAGATAGGAGACTGAGACAAAGGCAGTTAGTGGCCCTGAATCAGGGCCCATCTTTCACAAGCCCTCAAGGATTGGTTTGTGTATACAGTAGAGGAGGGAGTTAAGGTCAACTGTCTGTCTCCCCCTTCACATACTCTACTAACTAAAGAAGTTTGATTTCATTATCCTTGTAGGTTTTCAGGTACGTGGTGTTCGCTCGCACATGTGCACATGTACACACCACACATGCACAGCTTACTCCCTGAGTGGTGGCTGCCCCATCACCTCACTGCATTCTCTCTGTCTCCTTGCAGCGGACAAGGAAGCTGATGAGTATTACATGAGAAGGAGGCACCTGCCAGACCTTGCAGCCCGTGGTACCCTCCCCCTCAATGTCATCCAGATGTCTCAACAGAAGCCGCTTCCTCGAGAACGGCCCCGCAGGCCCATCAGGGCCATGTCCCAGGACAGGGTCTTGTCTCCACATCGGGGGTTGCCAGATGAATTCGGCATGCCCTATGACCGCATCTTGTCTGATGAACAGCTGCTCTCCACAGAGCGCCTGCACTCCCAGGACCCGTTGCTGTCCCCAGAGAGGACAGCCTTCCCGGAGCAGTCGCTGTCGCGGGCCATCTCGCACACGGACGTCTTTGTGTCCACACCAGTGCTGGACCGCTACCGCATGACCAAGATGCACTCCCATCCCAGTGCCTCCAATAACTCCTATGCCACCCTGGGCCAGAGCCAGACAGCAGCCAAGCGCCACGCCTTTGCCTCTCGCAGACACAACACGGTGGAGCAGCTACACTATATCCCAGGCCATCACACCTGCTACACAGCCAGCAAGACCGAAGTGACCGTGTGACCGACAGTGTGGCCAGGGCTGCTTGGCAGAGTCAGGGCAGGACAGAGCAGAGTAGGGCAGGGGCGAGGAGCACAGAATCCCGCCTTGCTCTCCTCTCCTCCCTGGTTCGCTCCACTGAAGCTGGAGGTGGGCTGCCTTTGTCCAGAAAGCCATACCCCCAGGGAGATGGCACCAAATGCCTGGTCCAACAAGCACGGACCCAGGCTCTTTAAAGCTCTTTCTCTCCCAGTAGACTTCCCCTGTAGATGAGAAGTGTGGTGAGGTTCAAGTCTTTCAAACACCTACACCACTCCCTCAGTCCCTGCCCCGCCCCTTCCTGGGGACTCAGCTGCGGGTTCTGCCAGCCAGTGGACCCTCTCCTGAAGGTAATCGGAAGCTGTCTGGGTTTGAACAGCCAGCTGGCTAGAGGGTGCAGTCAGTGGGCTGACCGAATAGGCTACTCGGTCTTCTTCCTTTATCTACAACTGCATCGCAGATAATCTCTTTAGTGCCTAAAAACTGCCTGCTCGCTCTCAGCCAGAGAGCTGCTGTGTCCATAAGCACAATATGATTCTCTTCCGCCTGCTGGAACTCTGGTCTCTACCGAGTGGCCCTTCCCTCGCTGAGCCCTGCAGCCCAACAACGGGGAGGGGTCCCTTCCTGCAGCTGCTTGGTTGCCCCTGCCTCTGTGCTGTGGGGACTGTGCTCTCCCAGCATTCACTGTTTCTCCTCAAAGCTCTCTGGGGCTTAAGCTCTTGCGCCCAAGAGGGGGCATTAGCCCTTGCCCTCCAGAGAGGAGTAGCGACAGGTTGCCAGGACTTTAGAGGTGCCTCGGCAACCGCCTGATTGTCTCCTTACTTCCTCCAGGCCTCAGGTCTGAACTAGGACCTCCTCTCAGGCCTGCCTTCTTCACCTGAGCTCTGCTCCCAGGAGGCACCTGCGGTGGGCAGAGAACTAGGGTCGGGAGGACCACTGTGATGCCCAGGGTCTCAGGGGCTCACCATTTCCATTTTCTAGGGTTCGGCCTGTCCCCCCATTCATGAGCCTCGGGCAGAAGTTTCCAGACACAGACAGAAGAAGCTTAGCCCTCAAAAAAAGCAGGAGCTCTCTGAGGTGGTCATGCTGGACCCTGCCCAGTCCTTTCTATCATCTTGCCCACACCACCACCCCTTTTCTGTTTAGAACCCTTTCTTTCTCCCTCTGTTCTCTCCCAGACCTGCCTCCCCACCTTGCTGTCTATGGCTCCATTACTTTGCGCAGACCAGTGGATCCAAGGGACCAAGATCCATTGGCAGATGCAAATAAATAATGGTGTCCCAGGGTGTTGCTCTGGGGACTGTTTCGAGCTTTCTTCCTTGCAGGAATGCTTGGGCATATGGCAGAGGCATCTTCAGCTCTGTGAAAGGCCCCATTGCCAGCCCAGCTCAGCCCCATCTTCGCCTCCAACCTGAAGGTGGACAAGATGTAACCAGCTACTGGGAAACTATTAATGAGAGAAATCCTACTCCCCCAAGCTCAGAAGGAGGAAGACAGTGAGACACCACACACACACACACACACACACACACACACACACACACACACACACACTCACACCCTTCTGAGGGCCAGAGCACCTCTCTGGGACTGGGGAGAATCAGTCCAGAATGTCTTTTGGAGAGATAAAACCATCACGTACCAGACTCCAGCAGCAATGGCCTTACATCAGATTTTATACCCCTGCCCCCAGTTCTGCATGGATAGCCCTTCAAAAGTGAGGTGGTGAGAAGCTTGCATCCGTCCTGGTCATTTTTAATCCAGCCAAGTCTAGAGAGTCACAGAGAAGGCAGAGGTCTGCTTCCCCTTTCTGCTTTCAAGAGCTGTAGGCTCCCTGAGCCCCTCCCCAGCTCCCTCCTCCCCCCCCCTCTATGCGCAGCTATGTTCTGCATAACCCAGAAGGATTGAAGCTGGGGTTTCTAAAGGCAGTCCTTAACCTCCCCACTGAGGGGGTGTCCCTGGCACTATGTGGCCAGGAGGCCTCAGGCCATTCTGCTTTGCTCCCTGCAAACATAAACCTTCTCAAGGGCTGGTCCCCATGGGTCTATGAGCATTTGTTGCAGAAGGTAAGGATCACATGAAGAGAGGAACTCAATCCAAATAGAGAATAGCTCACTTTCAGAAGCAAAGGCATGTCTGACAGCTGGCCCCCAGTCCAGCACCTCGTAACTCTCCTTAACCTTTAGCTGGTCTCTTTGAAGGCCATGTGCTGGTGGGAAGGGGGAAGGGCAAGACTGTGGTGGGCGAGAATCCCCTCCCATGTGTTTGTACATCCCATGGAAAATCTTTCAAACACCAAGTTTTGCAGCCTTTGGGGAGCAAGACCTTATCCCAGGCTCTTCCCCCAGCCTTGGCTCTGACAATGTGTCTGTCTGTCTAGCTTCCTGTCTGTCTGTCTGTCTGTCTGTCTGTCTGTCTGTCTGTCTGTCTCAGGGGCTGTTTGATAAGTTGTTTTCCAAACTATTTCTCATCCCTGCCTCATCACCATCTGTTATAAAGTACCTGGCATCAGTTACATCAGAAAATTTTAATGGAATGCTTGCTTCTCCTGAAGGCTTTTCTTGTGCTTCATCCTTGGAAGGAAAACAATAACAGAGATATAACTCTACAAACTACGCTAATCCAGTCCCCACACACACACACAAACTCCAGAAAATTGTGTCTTAACTGGGACATGGAAATACAGTAGCCAACCCCCATCTTCAGTTTTGCATGACTCCATTTCAATTACCTGTAGACAAGATCCAGAAATATTTATATTTGTCTTAACTCTTTTGGGAGAGTCCACAATTACATAGCTTTTATTACAGTATATTCTTATAACTTGCCCTACCTTATTAGCGTCAACCTCTTTCTGTGCCTAATTTACAAATTAAAATTTATTGTATGTGTATGTATATGAAGAAAAACACAATACCTATATAGAGAGTGTGGGACTATGTGTGGTTTCAAGCACCCAATGGGATTGTTGGAGCTTATCCCTCAGTGATAAGGGAAAACCACTAGATCCCCTCAACTCATCCGTCACTCCAGAACCAGCTAGCTCTGTTGCTATATGAAGTCACTTGAGAGTGTCTGGGGCTGGAACCCTGGTCACTGCTTCTAACCCAAGCAGGCTGGTATCCTCTTTCACATAGGAGGGGCACGGCCCCGTTGTGATAAACATTCATATCCCAAGGAAACCCAAGACTTCCTTCTGCATGTCTCCTCTGCCCTGGACTTAGATATGTATAGGTCTCACTTACCCTAAGTATTCTTCCTGAAGATCTCTTACCACACCCATCCATCACCTCTCCTTTCTTACCTCCTCCAGTGAACTCTTGGATGCATATATTCATGAGCCACAAACGCTTGCCAATAATTCCTTAACCTCCTAAGTGGACTTTGACTGTCAGAATTCCCCAGTGTCTTAGGCAATGTGTTTCCCTTGAGAAGGTCTAGTTCTTCCCCTACTGAAATCTCTCCCCTTCTTTACATTCTTATTCCTGTCTTAACCTCCTATGCCAGTTTCCTCTTGCCTTCCTCTCATTTCTTTCTTCAATCATCCAGATTCCTCCAGTCCTGATTCCTTTTACCTGGGCCTGCTGAAATCTCTAGTTTTCAGAATTAGAGTTCTTGGTATAAACTGTGAAGACTCTGGCATTCTGTGTTCAAGTCCTCTGTTTGCTTCATTGGTTTGTTATACTTCCTCCTCACGTGGGAAATGATGCCCCAAGGTGTGAGCTCCTTGGGCTCCCCACATCCCTGTGATCTCTAAAAGGAAGGGAGAGAGCTGCCTGCTGAGAGGTGTCATGGCCAAAAGATCAGCTTTGGCTCCTGCGACTACCCGACTCAAGAAGCTCTTGACTAAGACTGCTACTAGCCCAGAGTCTTCTGCTCTGGCCAAAGATTCATCCCCTTTGATGCTTGTAGCTCTTGCTTCTACTCCAACACTCCTGCTCTCGTAGATATTACAGCTTTCCCTTCATCCCAAAGACATGAGGACCTTGTAAGTCTTCAACTATGAGGAGTAGTCATCCCAACATCTCTGCCACCAAACTCAACCCATGGCCTTTGGAGAGTTCTTGACTGCCACCTGCTTCGTCATTCATTCCTTCCACAGACATCTGTGGACTGAACCCAAGGTCATAGTTTGAAAGGGCTGCCTATCACTTGAACCCTAGAAGGCACCTGCTCTGAGAGGAGCAGGCACACTGGCCACATTGGCCACTCTGCCATCCTCTCTGAATCTGGGGAATTTCCGAATAGTTTCAAGAGGCTTGCTATGCTTTAACAAAGTATTTTCAGGGCGTAAGTGTTATTTTTTATAAGCAGTGCATTTTAATGGTAGGTTAAACATGAAAGACAAGTCCTTCTGGTCCCTCTCTTTGTTTTTGGAAGATGGCATATCAAAGAGAAAAAAACAAAACAGGACTGAGGCTCTAGAATCATGGCTTCTAGTTCTGGCATTTGTCTCCATCTTGCCATGTGACTATGGGCAAGTCACATTCCAGTGCCTCAGTTTCCTCACTTATAAGATGAGAGGCTTTGGATAAATGAGCCCCCAAAGTTTCATCCAGCTCTTATGCTCTAGGGTTTTCAGTCTCCACTCTCCCTTCTCTACATTCATCCCCATTTCAACTGAGCTGTGCCCATCATACTCTGCCCGCCCTGTGGCAACATCACTAGACTCCTCACCAGATTTTGGGTGGAACCAATGGGTTTGGCATTGTAGCTGAAAGTTAAAACCTGACCACTCAACAGGTCACCAATCATGTATCTCAAAAGCCTCTCGTATAAACATACATAAAATACCTGGGTGTCTGTCGCTGTGAAATTCTGAGTTTGGAGTTTTCATTTTTGATGTTGTCCTTATAGCTGGAGGGAGGTAACTCTACTTTCAGAGAGGGGACAGGCTGAAAGATGGCCCAGAAGTCTGACCATGACATTTGGGCATGGAATTTGTATTTAAGGACAAATGGGAAATTTTTTCCATGTCTCAAAGGAGCATGCTTGGCAGAGGTTCTGTGTGGCAAGGGATGTCATCATATCCCATGCAACAACATGCATCCCAAAGACCACATCTGGATGCTGAAGCTCCATCTCAACTGGAGAAGACAAGGCATAACTACCTGGGCTTCTGGGAGGTGGGTCCTCACCCCATTCCAGTATCTTTGTGGCCCCTCTTCATGTTATTATCACCCTCCCCATGAAGGCTTGCAAAGCACCAATGGAAATTCCAAGTCTCTGTCATCAAACCCATCTTGTAAATCGCAAACACATTAACCTTCCATCATTCAGAAAAAAAAAAAAAATGATGCTGTGTGTTTGCGTAACAACCTCCCTCGTATAGGGAAGGAGAAGACCCTGCTCAACACTGCTGCCAACCCTCCAGTGCCACTCCAAAGGAGGACTCATTCATTTGCTTCATAGTGGCAAACACGTCTCTATCCTGTAAACTCAACTAGATATTTTGTAGTAAAGAATTCTTGAAATTCTCTAATAAAAGGCAATTCTTACTGTAACATTTTTAGTTTGGGGACACAATTTCCTAATGGGGGTTAAGGAACATTTTTACTCATTAGCTGGATTTATGGATTCTATGTTTATTATATGGTAGTATTATGAAAAGTACCTTTCTATCTGTACCTCTGCAGTTTCTCCATCACTCACATGCCTCCATTACTGCTTCTGTACAAATTCATTATTCTCCTTCCCCGTCAAAGCACACCCTATATGTACTGTAAACAGAGATTGCTTTAGTAAGATTTAGTCTTAAGGATTTTTTTCCACTTTTGTCAGTAACAGATATTTATGGATCAAAAAAAGTAAAATAAAATAAAGCTGTTTCAACATAATCTATGTGTTTTAAAGTAGCCACATACTTACAAAGCCAAAACCAAGGTCTTGAAAAAGCAAGAAAGGATATGGGTGATAACTGTAGTCGAGAGAAGAAGCAGAGATTGACTACAGACAGTTGCTACGGAACTTTGGGTGTAATGCGATACTCTTAAATCCTAGTGTGGCCAAGTTCAGTGGTCCATACCTGTAATTCTAGAATTCAAGAGAATGATGCAAAAGGATTATGAGTTTGAGGCCAACCTGGGATACATACCAAAATGTTGTCTCAAAAGACAACAAATAAAATCTATGTTGTGGTGATGCTTACAGAACTACATAGATCATGGAAATCACCCATGTGTATGATTATAATTGCTGTGTGCTATGTTATACTAATCAAGCTTGAAAAAGTTAGAGCAGAGGAAAGCAGAAAATTGGGCCCAGGACACAGCGTCACCTGAGACCAGAGATGAATTTTCCCAGAGCTGTCTACATAGATCTATTCCAGCACCATTATTCATAGATATCGGGTCTCAGTTTTATTTTAGTATTAGTTAGTTACCATGGCTGAGCAGATTTAAAGGTGGCCAAAGACCCATGACATTTAAGCTGGAACATAAAAACTTGTCCCATGAAAATTGATTCAGATCTGCAGTTTTGTTCAAGACTTTGTCTCTGCGTGTGGTTGTGATATTATTTTCTTTGGCCCAGGCTCGATTTGCTGCTAAGGTTACTTGTTGATCAGCAAAGCCTCAAAACAGGCTGGACAAACAAAGTGCTGGCAGGAAGGGCATTTATCTGACCCCACAAAGCATGTCTCTGTAGTTCTAGAATCCAGGCTCCCAAATCCTCCTCATAAGACGCATTGGTCTTTTTAAATCCCAAGTCAGACCTAGAAGTATAGATCTTCAAATCTCAACTACTCAGAAGGCTCGGACAAGAGCATCAGAAGTGAGCTCAAGGCCAACCTGAGCTAAATCTGTCTCAATAGTGATTGGTTGATTGATTGATGGGCTAAGGACCTATTTCAGTGGTAGGGAATTCAGTTATCACGCACGGTGTCCTAGGTTCAGTTCTGCAAAGAAATCCTTTTATTCTCTATTCCCAAGGGTTTTCCTGAAATCAGCACAGCATTGGCTGCTTTTTCTGCACATGGGAACACATGTTTCAGAACACATTCCCTCATCACGGCACTCACTCTCTCTTTGTTTCCAAGTCAGACTCTCTAACATGGAACTACTTATAGGAAGTGCACACGTGCACTGACACCTTACACATGCAGAAGTCCTTGTAGTCTACGTTCATCCATGAGAGGAAACCTCAGGGGAGACAGATTTCTTATTTGGAGGATTTTTTAAGTAGTAGGATTTAATCTTAATGCTTACAAATACATATAATAACTAAATTATACTAATAGTCCTCAAAAGAAACTCTAGAGACTTCTCTTGTTGAACATACAAAACTAATTAAGGCTTCACTTAAAAGCACATTCAAAGACTGGCCTGCCTTCCTTGTTGCCTTCTTTCCACTCTCCCTTTCTCTGTGCTGCCTGCCTTCTTTTCTTTCTTCCTTCTTCTTTCCTTCATCCTTTCCTTCCTTTCTTCCTTTCTTCTTTCCTTCCTTCCATTTCTCCTTCTTACCTTTCTTCCTTCCTGGTGTGGGAAGAGAGAGAGAGAGAGGGTGACACTCATGAGACACTCTTAGCACCTATCAGCAAATCTACCCTTGTATCAAAAGATGGATGCCAAGGAAGGGGATTTTGAATAAGATTTTGAGGAAAATCTCTTGTTTGACTTAAATATTTTGTCACTGTCATTGATGGTTCTGGAAGTTAAACTGAGTTATATGTTCTCCTGTTAAGCAAATAGTGTACCAGCACATCACATTCTCCCACACCCTTTTCATTTTTATTTTGTGAAAGTGTCTCCTGAAGTTGCCCAGACTATCCTTGAACTCACTCCATCACCCAACCGAGAATCCAACTTACGATTTTCCTGCCTCAGCCTCCTGAAGTCGCCAGAATCACAGGTATATGCTACTACGTCCAGTTGACTTATCTTGTTCTGATTTCTCAAAATCTAAAACTTGATTGTCACAGAAATTCCAAAGACCTCATTTTCCCAGCCAGTTCTAGACTGTTCATGGGTTCACTGCCCTGATCTTAGAAAGCAAGCTTAGCTGCATTTTAGAAATATGAGAAGAGAAGCTGTTCCTTTTGTCATTTACCCCCCCCCCCAGCCTTAATCTCAGTTTCAAATCCAAGATACACCAATGAATAGTATTTGTGACATACTAAGAATATCACTCTGTACTGAGTGTCTTTTAAAGGTTCTCCTATGGGCCATAGAGCAAGCTATTCCCATAAGTCCATCATAGCCACCATGGAAAAAACTTCCCTTTCTCCATAAAGAACACTGGCCCAACTGGTCTCCATTTTAGACTTTTAGAAAACAAAAGCTCTAAGTATACAATCAATACGTATACTCATCAATACCCCCAGGCCCTCAAGAGAATATGTATAACCAGAACATACCTCAGACTTTTTCAGTTGACATTCTTGGTGGTGGACCCTAAGATTTGCTTAAAACAAGATTGCTACATGCGAAGCATACCATTTTTAAAATTTCCCTTTCAGTTTTGAAAGTACATGACCATACAACAATAACAGCTTTTAGTCCTGGTAGTCAGGGTGGCCATGATTTTTGTAGCATGATGATTTTAAGTAACTAGGTTTTGTGAAGAGATTAAAACAAAAATGAGCTTATAAGAGACAAGTATGTAGAGAATGAAGAGAAAAGTGAGGCTTGGTATACAAATTACCCATAAAAATTTATTATACGAGGAAACTATATGAACGCTTCAAGACAGCCATATGAGGCTATACAGGAACCTTCAGGATCATTCACACAGAACAAGAGTGTCAGATGCAGAAAGAAAAGGGGGCTAAGAATACGGTTGTGGATTCAGGCATAGGAGGAATTCTGGGCGAGGGAAATAAAGGGGCAGCCATTTTGAAGGAAGGAGAAAAGGCAGTCCAGGGAATTCCAGGAGAATCCCAGTCATAGCACATGAAGAGGAGCCTGCCACGTGTGTGTGAGGGGATGACTGTGATGAGGTAGTAGTACCCTTACACTTCCTTCAAACACAATAGAAGTATTTTTTACCCCCATTGATGTGGGGCTTCTGTAGTGCTTTCTCATCCTGAATCAGAGACCCAAAATTAGATGGGGCGGCCATGATCTACAGGGTTACCTGACACAGGGCAAAGGAAAAACTAGAAGGGCTAACACAGAGTATTAAATAGTGGTCTAGCGTGACACATGTCATTTGCACTTATGTTTTCTTCGCTGAATCTAGCTATATAGTCCTACCGCACCATACCAAAGCCAAGAAGTATGACTTTACCCTTTCCAGAAAGACAGGGAGCGGGAAACATGGAAAGAGTACCACTGATAACCACCCTGGTTGGCATGCTGTGTTTAGAGATTAAAGGGCAGAGATTCACAGAGGAGATGATGTCTTCTGATGCTATAACAAAACCCTCTCGAGTATTTTGAAGGAAGAGCTCTCTACAGCTGATTTCCTACATCTGGAGCTTGGTCCACTTTTATTCCAAGTTGGTTACTGAATGTCTTATTCAGTAGTCATTTGATGGCAAGAAATAAAAAGAAAAATTACTCAAATTAGTTGAGGCAAACAATGAGAATTTTATCATTATCTATTATTAGCATAAGATGTAAAAATTGCTCATAAGACATAAGGCCTCACAAAAGCTAAGAACTTTCCTCCATTCAGCTCATGACAATATCCTCCCTCCCACTCCCATGCCTAGCACTCTTTTCTCCAACTCTGCAAACTTCCATTTCTTTTCCTTATATATGGCTTTCTCAAATGGTTAAGCTAAACTGAAATAACGTCTTCAGTAATTAAGCCCCAACAACCTTCCCTGCCCATCCCTTACGGCCCACTGCCTCAAGTTTTGTCTTTAAATTCTGAAATTACTGGGAGAAAACACAATAGAGTCTGCATGCCCATATACCATGATTTCATAACAAAATGCCCCTAACATTTTTTTTTCTCCTATTGAGGGTTGAACCTAGGCTTCGTGCTAGGCAGGAATGTCACCTCTGAGCTACATTCTCAGCCTTAAATGCTCTAAAATTAATAAGCGGCAGCTTATTAATCGTTATCATGATTCTGGAGAAACAACTAGTTTCCGTAAGATAGTTCTGAACTGGGTCTCTTACAGCTGCAGCCAGACACAGAGAGAGACTGCAAGAATTGTAAAGCCTCCTCATGCATATGTCTGGCTCTTAAGGCTAGCTGTCAGACCTCAACGGAGACGTCCTGTTCAGTATGCGACAAGGGTGCCCTCCACAAAGGCTTCCTTGGAGCATTGTAGCTGGGTTGTGGTAGCAAGTGTGCAGAGAAAGTAAGAGAGCTGGCAGATGAGATAAACATATTGAGAGAATGAAGCTGGCAGTGCATCTGTCCCTTTGTAGGATGCACTCTCAGAGGTCATGCATATAATATGCTCCCCAAGTCACACATTAGTGAGCTTCTGCCTAGGTTCTAGGTCACAGAATACAGGCTACAGGGCGAAGGAAGCATAGCAGGGTTATTCTGAAAGGGATGTGTGTTGATGGAAGCTCTTGATATGACTGACTTTGTGCCAAGTGACTGTCCTTAGTACTGCAGCTCTTGTAAAGGAAACTTGTATCACTTACTTAAAAAAAAATAGCTACAAACATATATTCCTGAAGCGGCTTCAGAAAAATGAGATGTGGAGGTGAGAACCCGCGCTGAACAGATCCTTTGTAAAGGGCCTTCCTTAAATTATTAAGAAAATATCCTAGAATAGAGCACCTGCTCTTCAGTTCTATCCCAGGACCCCAGAGAGGACGGTGACCATGACATGCATATAGCAGATTCTGTGGAATCATGTTAAAATATTTCCTACCCCAGGGTGATGATTCTAAACTGTAGCCGTGCCTTTTTCCCCTTTGTTCATCTCCTTCCAATGCAGGCCAAAACTATCAGAAACCACCCTTTACTCTGCCCTTGGAAAAAAGGCAGACTGAGACCACAGAAAGAAGTCTTTGTAAACTTGACTTTCAAAATAGACCATTTCAAGACCAAAGTGCAAAAACTGCTATGCACTTTCAAGAGGCACACAGCAGAAAAGAAAGAGAAAGATGTGTTGTTAATGTTTAAAAGCTGACTACTGAGTACCAGTGAGTCAAACGCAGCAAGTTTGAGACTTTACAATAAGGCACAGAGTAGAGAACACATAGATGTGAAAGGAACATATGCATATAAACAAGACAAAGAGAAAACTCATTTATGTTTGGGGTGGAGGGTCTGGAGAGAATCACTGAAAATATTTAGAGAGGAATCTTTTAGGGAATTCCCATCATGGTCATCCCCCACAGGGTGAACTGTAAAGGATGAGAAAAAGAAGAAGATAACAAAATTTTCCAGACAGATTTGAAGATCTGTAGGCAGAATGGACCTCTGGGAAGCAAATTCCTGATGATGCCCATGCCCACACAGGGCAGAGATGGGAACATGTAAATTGTTGTAAGAGAGGAGTATACAAAGGGATGGTCCTCAACTCTGCCACTAAGCCCTCACTTTCCTGTCTGGGACTTTCAACATGTCTGCAGAGGCATCTCAGAACCTATAACAGCAAGCACTGCCACACAGAGAAATGAGGACATGCATACCTGTGCAATTGCATTAATCCAAAGCTGCTCCATGCATACCCTGAGGCTCAAAGTTCTTCAACAGTAATTATAATATTGTTTCATTTCAGGACCTGTTACACTCTTAAAAAGTATTAAAGACCATAACAAGCTTTTGCTTCTTTAGCACATACTGTATACAATTATTAATATTCAGGATTAAAATGCAGAACATTTAAATTTTATTTATAAAAATTACAGCCAGATGGGAGGAACAAGTCTGGTGTTCTATTACACAGAAGTGTGATTATAGTTAACAATATTGTAATGCATAATTCAAAATAGCTTCAAGAGACAGTTTTAAATGTCCTCATCACAAAGAAATGGATAATGCTTGTAATGATGGAACACTGAAGCATCCTCTTGTCTACATGCACTATATAAATGTAAATGCACTGCGACATTACATGTTACCCTGTAAACCCCATAACGATGTACGTTTTTGATCTATCAATAAAGACAAGTGAAAAGGAAGCACACTTATTAGTTCATTTTGCAATAACAACACAACAGTGATGTGTTAACATAAATACCATATTCTTGTGGAAATGACTACAATTTCAAAAGAGCAAATTAGTCAGAAGTTTGAAATTGTTTTACATTCTTCAAAGTGGTTGAAAGTCTGACTTTCTAGAAAACTACCGGATTCCGGTGTTTGCTTCTGTGGTTAATCAGCTGCAACATCACAGACAGTGCATCTCTCAGGAGCTTGCTGAACATGGAGGCAGGAGAGAGTATTCAGACAGAGGAGACAGAGAGGTTGGTATGACTGCTCTCCCACTGTGGCCTAAGATAAGCCTGAGTTAAGGTATGGAAGAAACTTGGGCTTTATACTGATTTGGAAGCTAACGGTCATGGACTGCACTTAGTCATTACATTGAGAAATTACCACGAGGCTTCTTATTCTACAGAAAGTCTAAAAAGCAAGGAATGGGAAGAAGAAATAAAGTTATTTATTGACGGCATACTATGTTTTCCTTGCTTGCTGTATGATTATGTATACAAACCCACCTGGCTTGGGACCTGCGTGGAAAGAAGAATTTTGTGCTGAGGACTTACTGGAAAAGCACATTGCTCCTGGAATAAGAAATCGTTTCAAATTGTTTGATAGAGAGTAAGAAGATAAGACTTCCCCAAATTAAAGGTCAAATCTTCCAAAGATATCAGGATAGGATGGGAAAAGAAAAAAACATGGTTCTGGCCACCACCCAGTGTCCCCAGTCTTAAGGCCAATGTAAAATATTAAGGCCTAGATGGAATGTTATGACTGACATAACAGTTACCTGGCTAGCCTGCCATGATAAGAAAACTTTCTCATGTTTCTGTTACTAGGAAAGTTTCCAATGCCAAGATGGATGACATATTCTGTTATGACCTGTGCCCTTGGGAACCAATCATGTTAGAAGTCAGTAGAACCGTTTTGTAGAGTTACCCACAGTAAGCTTGGACCCGAACCAACCACCCAACAGCACTTCCTGAACCTGTGTATAAGCTTTTATGGTATAGCTGCTCTTGGGATGGACCCAAACGTAAGAGAGACACATATACTAATATAAGAAACTCTTTAAAATAAGACTTATATTTTGAGTAGTAGTATAGTAAAATTTAAACTCCCAAGACCTCCCTAGGAACTAAAATTCTACTTGGCAGAAAGAGACATGTAAGTGGATAACTAACATCCAGATTGGCAAGTTAAGATGTGAATGTTAGACAAGTCCCATCCTGGTAGACAAGTTAAGACATGAATATTAGTCAAGGCATGTCCCCTGCCATAGTTGAATACCACAACCAATGGGAGCAGGATAAGTAAACAAATACATGTTCCTAAGGAAATCCCCTATCCCTAAATCCTGATTGGTGAAATAACTTGGCACAGATGTTTATAGGTTTGGGGCTTAAAAACCCTGTAAGATCTTAACTCAGGGTCATGGTTTAGTTCCTGAATCTGGACCATGGGCCTGGTTGACTAGTCCTGAGACATATGCTCAGTAAACTCTCGCTGTCCAACAGAGACCTTAGCCTATCACTGGAGCAGCATGACTCAGATCAGACCAAACTGAAACAGAGAGAAAATAGCTTCCTTTTCAGGGGAAGACGCTTTAATTAATTACATCAACCCAGGGGTACCCGAAGCTTCATTTCACAAAACATGGAAATGTTGCCCTGCTAATTAATGTCAAAGTTTACCATTGTTTGGATAGCCTTCTGGGCTCTACACAAAATGGCAACCCCCCCTTTAGTAACAGGGCTTCTCCTTTTCTAATCTTGTCTGGGGAGTTAAAAAAACCCACACACACACCTCTACTTGCAGAATGTCATTTAGCCTTGGTTAAGATTACAGGTTGAGCTTCCTTTCGCCCCATAAGAACCTATTCAGCAAGCACCTGAGATTCCTGGAATGCCTCCCATGCTAATGAGGCATCTCAGGACCTTAGCCTTCAGTCAATGACCTTTGCCCACCCTGAGATAGCGCTACCTCCTTAACCCAAAACTCTATAACCATTAAATTATCCCAAGTAAAGATGATCAGTCTCCCTGAAGCTGGTCCTGGTATGTCATTATTACCATACATACTCACAGGGCTTCTGAAAACACAGACACCACACACACACACACACACACACACACACACACACACACACCGTCTGTCATCTCTGCTCCATTTGCCCTTGTGGGCAATATCAGCCAATGATTCCCCAGAGGCAGGGAGAGTCATATGGAGAAAAAGTGTAGGCAACAGAGAGTACAATAATGGCTATGTGCATTTGATACTTGCTGTACATTGGCACTACTCCAAAGCCTTTGCATACACTAATTCAGGGAACCCTACACCACTTCATATTGGCAAGGATAACCACATGTCCCACTACTAAAGACCATTACCTCATCCTAAAGACAAAGAAAAGTCATTGAGGGGCCATGGAATGCACAGAGGCAAGAGCAAGGCTATGCTGCTTCAGAGGAACAACCAGAGCTCTAAACAGTGTAAAAGTTGAGAAACTGGAGAGGGGCATGATGCAGGCATATGCAGATATATGGAGGTACCCACCAAATCCTAGCTGTCCTAGTTAGGATTCTGTTACTGAGATAAAACCATAACTAAAGGCAACTTGAAGAGGAAATGTTTGCCTTTAGCTTACACATGACAGAATAAGTCTATACTTACTGAGATAAGGCAAGGCAAGAACTCAAGGCAGGCAGGGACCACAGCAGAGACCATGGAGAAACATTGCTTACTGGCTTGCTTCTTCTACTTGTGCCTACCCAGCTTGCTTCTATAACTAGGGATCACCTACCTAAGGATAGAATTGCCTACAGTGGACTGAGCCCTCTATACCAATCAATTAAGACAATACAGCTCAGGCCAATCTGATGGGAGAAATTCTTCAGTTTATGTTTTTTCTGGGGGTGGGGTGGGGTATATCATTTGATAACCAAGATTAACCCTTTTACAAGGTCTTTTGCCAAGGACCAACCTCATATTGGAGAGAGGGTGTTTGGGAGCAGCAGAAATAAAACAACTTGAAGTCAACGGTGCAGTGCAAATGGACAGCTTTGCAGTCTTCTCAAGATGGCTTTTTTGATTGGTCTCTGCTCAAGGCAGGTCTTTGCTTGAGCTAGGTCTCTGCTCAAGATAGCTCTTGGGTTTTTGGACCAAAATCAGAAAACCTTCTAAAGAAAAAATTTTTTAAAGATCTGTAATTGCATTCCATCTAGAGAAAATACCCAAGGAGCTGAAGGGGTCTGCAACCCTATAGGTAGAACAAAAGTATGAACTAACCAGTACTCCCTGAGCTTGTGTCTCTAGCTGCATATGTAGAAGAAGATTGCCTAGTTGGCCATATAATACTATATAATATATGTTATAAATATACATATATAGTATTATACATGTATCATAAGAATAAAATATATGTCAAATATAAAAATTAAATATTTGTATATAATGTAATTATTTATTTATATTATATATTTTAATCCATTGTTAGAATGGTTTACAAGCTATGGTCCATCTAGTCCAACAGTGAATTTCTACTAACAAACGTTTCAAGAATACAATAGTTGTTCAGTCCACAAGGTTGAATGTCTCAGCTGGTCTTCAATACATGGGTGAATGTCAAAGAATTAGGCTCTAATGCCAGTGAAGGAATGGATTTGCCACTGGGTGTGAGAGCAAGCAGGCAGAGAGAGAGCCATCTTCCTTCCTCCATGTCCTTTATATAGGCTGCCCGCAGAAGGTGTGGTCCAGATTAAAGGTGGATCTTCCCGCCTCAAAAAGATCTGGATCAAAAGGGAGTCTTCCTACCTCAAATTATTTAAGAAACAAACTCACTCACATGTATGCTCAGCCATTTGTGTATTATTTAATTCCAAATGTAATCAAGCTGGCAACCAAGAATAGCCATCACACTCTGCATCATTGTTTTTGTTTCAAATGTAGACTAGTAAAATGGTTAGCAGTAGATAATACACCTCACAAATCCCCTTTCCATATCTGATCATGATTTCTATGGTATGTACTATGCTTGAAAATCTATACTGAGTGTTTTTGTGTTAAAAAGAAAAACAACACTAGCAAATCAATTATCATATCCACTAGGTAATGAGAATCTATCCAATTTGTATGGCTTCATTAAAAAAAAATTCTATAGTTTCTAATTTTCTACAAACATACATTACTTTTTCATGTAATGACTGGTATATGTAATATTGAAAACACATATATGACTGTACATAAATGTGTGCATCGCAAAATGACTGGGAAGAAAATTCCCCAAGTTACTAACTATGATAGTGAGTGTAAGTAGTTTCTGAAATAGTTTTACTTTTATGTGTTTTCCAATGTCTTATAATGAACATATATTACATTTTAATGGAAACAAAGTTATTTATTCTTTTAATATTTGAATGGAGTGAGACTAGGAGGCTCTCCTTTAGCTACAACACTTCATCCCCCCCCCCTTGCAAAAGAGCAGCAAATGTTCTTTGCCATTCTTGGCTGAGGCTCCTTCTACAAACAATGATCTGTCTTGGATAACTGCTGTTGAGAAGCAAAGTCTAACCTTTATCTGCCTTTACCACTGGCCCTCCTCATTTTCTGGGACAGTGCTGCAATGACTGACTTCTTTTCCTATATTAGCCTTCGTTGTGGGTGAAGAACTGTTGAGTTAGGGGCCAGAGGAGACTGGTGGGCAGTGACCTCCCTGAGAAAGAGCCATGCAGTTCCCTAAACTCCCTGCTATATCCTTCATAAACCAACTACTATTGCCTTTAGAAAAACATAATAGGCCGTTTTCAATTTTACCCTGGTATTATGTCTTTTTGGTCCAATAAGAGGTGATTAAACTCTAGCTGAAGAAACAGGTACAGCTCAGCCCCAGCAAATGCAGTGCCCCACCCCATACTGTTGTGACTGTCTGCTTTTGTTGCAGGATAAGATGAAATATGAACATCAAAGACAGTAAAAATTAGCTCCCCTCCAAGCTAGCTACAAAAGGCCAACCATCTTTCTTTAGGGTTTTATTTTTTTCCCCACAGAAATTAAGGTCAGTTCTACTCCAAACTAGACTACTAGATGGATTTAGACAATGTGTACCAGAAAGTGATCTGGTCTAAGCAAAGTGTCACTTTTGATTTGAAATGTCATTCCCTGAAGCTTCACAGCATGGACCTAGCTCATCCCTCCAGAAAAATAAAACTTTCCTGTTTTCACATTTGTTCAGGAACTAGAAATACATGGAAGCTTTTCTACATCTAAACATAAAGCTCACTTGGGGGAAACTTCCGTGCAAAAAACCAGAGATAGCAAAGCGGGTGAGAAGGACTTGGACTCAGAAGCCAGGCCACCTCTGACCCTCAGAACTTACATTTTTACTGATTTTGTTTTAGTCAACCTATCTGTAAAATGGGGTTACAACTGTTACATAATCATGTTTTTGTAAGTGTAAAATAATTCAATACTTGTGTAAAGCACTTGAATCACACATAGAGCATGGTGATACACACCCACAATGTCCACACTCTGGGAATTGAGGCAGGAAGACTGCAGGAATTTCAAGGCTAGCTTGGGGTACTTAGTGAGTAGAGGAAAGGCGGTGAGATCCCACCCATCCTTGAAGAGTCATTGCTTGCAAGAGGAGAAGGTGGAGTCTTTAAGAGTAATGTTGCTACTGAGAAGTGACCCAGGCTCCAGTTTAAAAAGGACAACACCACCATGCTCAGGCAAGACACCTAGATCATAAATATAAAGGCATAGGAGGGGGAGGAAGGAGAAAGGATCCAGTAGGCATGGAACAGGACTGAGAGAAAGTAATTTGTGGGAAAATGACAAAAAGAAAACAACACATTGGATACATACATAAAGCTTTTTAAATAATAAAACTTAAGATCACTTTATCCTCTAGAAATATAAATCAGAACCATAGTGAGGTTCTACTTCACACTATTTTCATGGTATTAAAATGGCTAAAATAAGAAAGAACCATAGCAACCGTGGACAAGAATGCAGAGCTGATTAAAACTCTTGTTTGCTGCTGGCTGGAATATACCATTTGGGGAGACATTTATGCAGAATACTTCATTAATAAACACACATATACTATACTCCAGATATTCTACTCCTCAGAATATACACAGAAGAGGTAAAAAGGTGCTCTCACAAAAACTTCTATGCAGGGCTGCTGAGGTAGCACATTGGGCAAAAGTGCATGCCGCCAAGTCTGAAGACCCAAGTTCAGGCCTCATCCCCCACGTGATAGAAGCAAAGAACCTACATCCCAAGTCATCTGCCTTCCACACTGGGTGCGCACACATGTGCTCACACACAACAAGTGTAATTTTTTAAAAACTTGTTTATAAAACATGCATTAACTAAGAGCTAGAACTATCTCAAATGTTTGCTAATGGAGAAATGCTAAAAAAAAAAAAAAAAAAAAAGTGTCTGTATCCAACCGAAATGATGATGTACTTCCCAGAAATACAAAGAGATAGACTTTGAGACAGAAATCACATGGACAAGTCTCAAGGTCATTGACCTAAGTGAGAGAGGCTGGCACTCAGCACAGTGCTTGATCCCACTATCCACTAAATTATAGAAGATGGCAACCGTCCAGAAAGACAGACCACACACACTTGTTCCTGGGAACAGGAATCAACAGTGGGGTGTTGAGATATGCACTATTTTTATTATACAAATGGTTTCATGGATGCATAAACAGTCTAGAAATCATCACACTGTATATATGGGTAATATGTTGTTTTAAATAACATCCAGAATCTATTTGTTGTCTAATCCTCTTTGGTCTCCTGCCAGTTCCATGCCTTCTCACAGGCTCTTCAGTCCTGTGCTGTACTTACTTTTAGCAAAGACAAGACAGTGTTTCCTACAGAGACTAATTATTCCTGCCTACTGTGTGAGAAGTCTTCCTCATACCCATATTTTTCCCAAATGCAGACACACACAACCCTTCAGACACCTAGACATGAGAAACAGCTTGTCCACAGCACCAACTAACAGCTCAACTATTCTAGCAGTAGCTTCAACTCAGGGTTGTTTGCTATCTATAAAATAGGGGTACTTATAATACTCCTCTTACAAGGTTGTTCCCAATGAAAAAGTTTTCCTAGTACTGAGGACCACCAAAAAATTACTCCATGAAACCTACCAAGCAACTCTATATAAATTTTATATTTACTCATTTTCCATTGGATAGAAAGGTATGCTTATTATTTTTTGTAAAATTCACTTTTATCTTTACTTATCCATTTTGTTTATGAGAGAGTATATACCATGTGTGTGTGAGTAGTCATAGAGACCAGAAGAGGGCATCAGACACTCCGGAGCTGAAGCTATAGATAGTTGTAAGTCACTGGTGTGAGTACTAGGAACTCCAGTGGGTCTTCTGCAAGGATAGCAAATGTCCTTAATCACTCACCCATCTCTCCAGCCCAGTATTTTTATTCTTTATCATATGTAGTTTTCAGGGTTGTCCACCAAAGCACTGACATTTCACCAAAGCCCTCCATCCTGCTTTCTTGCCAAGGACAGGAATTCCACAGAGGAAATTCTCAAATCCTGTACTCACTCCACCCCCACACCCCAAGAATGCCTTTGGCAGCTTTCCCAACCCTCAGAGCTCACTCTCCAGAACTCCCACTGGCAGCTTCTCAAACCCTGTGGCTCAATAAATAATGCCTAGAGTTTCCTCTACCGGTACTCCCAGCTCTCTTCTTAATTCTGCACAGATTTCTGCCTCTGCCTGCTTCAGCACTATGGGTCATAGGAGGGAACAAGACGAAATTCCCCCTATAACTTTACATTCCTGTATCAGTCAGAGTTCCCTAGAGAAACAAACCTACCATCTGAAGACCAAAGAAAGTCAGTGTCATAGTTAGAAGTCCCAAGAGTCGCAGAACAACTGGGATAGATTCTGGCAGGATCTGAGGCCTGGACACCAGGCGTGCTGGGGCTGGATGACCAATGTCCAAGCTCATACAGTTAGGCAGCATAGATTCAACCTTCATCTACCTTTTGTTCTCTCCAGGCCCTCAACAGATTGGATGATACACACCCACATGGGGAGGGCCATCTGCTTCATAAAATCAACCCACCAATTTAAATGCTAATTTCTTCTGGAAACTCCCAGAAATAATGTCTTACTAGCTATTTATGCGCCGATCCTATAACCCAGTCAAGTTGACATGTACAAAATGAACCTTCACAATCAATAACTGAGCTTCCCTAATTTTTTCTCTGACTCCCAATTTTAAAATAATGCAGGGAAAGTCAATTCTGCATTCCACCCAGTCACAGAGATGGTCCACTGCTAGGCAGCCCAACTCCAGCTTCTTCAAACCTGCACCCTTTGGTCAGGATGCAGCACTGTAAATGGCTCCCTCTTAAATCTGCCTTGGAGTATCTCCCAAATACAAGCTAAGAAGCTCGCTCCCCGAGGAGCTCAAGCTCTGACTGCATAGCCTTTGCTGGTTTGCCCAAGGGTTGTCTTTTTAAGTTAGACACAAGTCACATATACTTGGTGGGAGTGGTGGTGTGGGAAGGCTGTCTTGCAGCAGGTGAGTTTATTTATGTGACTCATTATTGGTCTCCACCAAGTTGTGAGCTCAGAAGCTTAAAGATCTTGCTTTACTAAGGAGGGCTTCTATGAGAAGGGAACCAGGGAGTCCTCCATGGAGTCTGGTTAACAAGTGTCATCAGCATGCTTCAAAATTACCTGAGAACATGTGTGCTTCCTCTCAGTGGGGCTAAGTTGGGGACCAAGAATTGCTGCTGTATGCCTGCTAAGAACTACCCTGGGAACAAGGACTCTAGTCTTTGAGCAAAGCAGAGGTAATCATTCTGTCCCAAGGTTCTTTAAGGCTATGCTTAGCTCTCTAATTCAAAGCTTTCATTGTAAGTTTTCACTTCAGACATGGCCTCTGAACCTAAGGGACCTCCCTTCTCCTTTAGTGATTGAGCCCAAGGTTTTCATGATCATAGGCTACCACTCCACCATTGAGTCATATATTCCAGCCCTCTTCCTCTTCCTCCTCCTCCTCTTCTGCCTCTTTTTCCTTTTTTTTTTTTTTTTTTTGAGATAAGGTCTCAGTTGCCCATGCAGGCTTTAAGCTCAGGAGTTTCCTTTCTCAACATCCAGAGATGCTGAGATTACAAATTTACCAACAAGATCAGTCACTGTACTCACTAGATATGTTCTCTACCCCTGACCCACAATCCCAGATTCTAGGATCTGAAGTGATCTCAAAGGGATAAGAATGATGCTTAGTGGCTTAGCTTTCTCTTTGGGTGTATGTCACCCCTCTAGGCTCATATAAATAAGAATAGTTAGGAAACAGAGAATGATAGGCAGCAGCTCAGTGGTACAGTAGTTGTCTACCATGCATAGGACCCCTTTTTAAACTCCCAGCAGTGTGTGTGTGTGTGTGTGTGTGTGTGTGTGTGTGTGTGTGTGTTCTTCTGGAGTTTTGGTAGTCACTGCCTTGTTAGGAGGCAAACATCTACTATCATTAATGAGTGAATGCAGAGTGTGTTCCCAATGGAATTTATGCCATCACCTGCCTCTTGTGTTTGTCTTTTCTTTGCATTTTTCCTATTTTATCACCAAATAGAAATTTTCTGTGTGTGTTTAATTTGGTGTTTTGCCTGCATATATGTCTGTACACCATGTGTATGCAGTGCCTGCAGATTCCAGAAGAGGGCATAAGATCCTCTTGAACTGGAGATACAGTTATGAGCTTCGCACCATGTGGGTGCTGCGAATCAAACCAGGGTCCTTTGGAAGAACAGCCAGTGCTCTTATTAATGGAGTCACCTCTCCAGCCCCTGTGTATGTGGTTGAAAAGAGAATACATTGAAAAAGGATCTAAGTGCCTCCATTTCTTCCTAGAAGAGAAAGATTTTTCAATCTACTAGTGGGTCTCTGCCTTGGCACACAGTGGAGTCACCTTGAGATCTCCCAACAGTGCCCAGGTTTGGGCCTTTAGAGTGGCTCAGCTATTCTGGGACAGGGAAGGGTGATCATTTTCCAGATCCAGGGCCTCGTGAATAAGCATGTGCTGTGCAACCTTTGCCATCCCCAGCCCCGGGTCATACATGAAAATATACCCAGGTGATTTAAGCTGCAGCCGCATTGAGTAGCCAGGCAGAGAGAGAGCTACACACACTAATGGAACTTACCTGTAACCTCATGGAAATCTCCTCTCCGTGGGCACTGTCCCACTGTGCCCTGGAAAGAATTTGATCCACTCTGACCAGCTCAAAGCTAAACATAATTTTTCAAATTGCATTTACAAATGAATATGTGTCACATAACTTTATAGGCTCCCTACCACCAGAAAAAAAGACTTGCTCCATAGATCTGCAAGAAGTCTAATTTCCTCTAAAACCATGGGGGCTATGTCTAAGAACTAAAGTTCACCCCAAGCCAAAGAATTCTCACAATTGTCGAAAGAAAGAGCCAAGAAAGTGTGTTTGCACTGCGGCATTCCTGATTCTGCCCACCCGTATCCTGTGGTGTAAAATGCGAGTTATACTCTATAGATGATTATAATTAAGTAGTATGTGGAACTCAGTCTTAAAAATAGCTTCATCAACTCTTCATCGCATATTTCTGCAAGACAAGTGTACGTGAAAGTAAGTAGGACTATTATTGTTTAGCAGGTTTAATTAAGTAAGTATTTCTTTCACCCTTTTGGGAATTAAACATAGAGCAGAGAGTTAATGCAGGAAAATCTGCTCATATTAATTTCTGGTTTACTGCTTTCATTCAAAAGCAGGGTGCAAACTGAGGGTCCTGCCTATGATCTGCAGCTCTTATGTGTTAACTGAAAGGACTAAAACTCCCTCCCACTACAGAAATAACCCAGGAAGTGGCCTCTTTGTGTTCTCACTCAACTCTTTCCTTGAAGGACTCTTCCTGGCTTACCAATAATAAACATCTGTAATGTTGTTTCTTTATGCATTAGTCACTACTCTTGTTTAATGAGGGACAGACAGATACAAAGAAGCTCTGCATGTGAAAGTGTGTGTGTGGTGTGTCTGGTGTGTGTGTGTGTATATTTGTGTGTGTGCTATGTGTGTGGTGTGTGTGTGTGTGTGTTTGATAGATCTAGAGGCCAAGCCATGTCATGTGGATTCACTTCCTCTTCTCCATCTCCCAGCTCCCTTCCATTCTCTGAGCTCCACCTTCAGATAGCCCTTACCCTCTTACCTGGGCTTGGAGCCCAGGTGGCTGCCAAGCTTTATTCTCTGCACTCCCAAGTTCAAAACCACTTGCAAATAGAAATCCCTCATTTACCTCAACATTCAAACCAAACATCTGTCTGGCTCTACTGTCTGTCCTAATGGGATTAAATGAGCATCAAGCATTGTTGACATAAAAAATGAACCAAGACACCTGCTTCAGGCAGAGCTGAGAGCCAAGTTTTCTGGAAATATATGGGTTAGGGCTGGTGTACTTAGGGGCCTAGGGAATGAGATTTTCTTAAACAGTAACTATCCAACAGTTACTAGAAGAGCATAGGATCTGTGGCTAGCTGTGATGGCTCACATCTCTTAGAATAAGGACAGTCTAGGATACATAGTGAAATTTTATCTCAAAACCAAAGGGCAAGCCAGGCATAATGGCCCAGTCCTGCCATCCCAGAACTTGAGAGGCTGAGGCATGAGTTCTAGGCCAATGTGATCTACATAGCAATTTCCAGGCCTGCTAGAACTTCACAGTGAGACTTTGTCACAAAAAGTCAACAAACCAAGCCAAAAAAAACCCAAAAAAACAAAAAAACAAAACAAAACAAAACAAAAACCCAACAGTGATATTTTTGTATTAAGTATACACCCACTTCAGTATGCATTTTATGTAATAGTTGGAGTATTACTAATAATTTTATTCATTGCTTATCTGAAATTCAGTTCATGCCTTTTCTGCTCATGTTCCCTGGGGACAGAGTGACCATTTCCAGGAACTCCGTTCATGTTTCCGGTAGACATGCTTTTGAATGTCTCTGATTGGGAGCTGGTGTTCTGACACAGGTGCTCTGGCGTCCCACAGTCCTCCAGAGATTTAGGCTATTTCCAGGGCAGTGCGCGGCTGTTCTGATCAGGTACCACTCCAGTCTTGGCCTTGCAGCTTTCTGTACTCCTATGAATTCTAGCTTCCACACTGAACTCTTTGTCAGAACGCCTTCTCATGCAGAATAACCTTGATCCTTCCCACTGGTATCGAGTGGCTACAGGGAACAGTTTGTCAGGCCCACAGGTCCAATTAACTAGTCACTCTGTGTGCGGTGCAAGGATGGGCTTCTAGATCCTGGGCAGCCGATACATGATCAAGGTATTAAATGAGGGGTCACTTGGTACACAACTGTGCTTTGTTCTTGCTGAAAAGACATTTTATATAGACTTAATCATCTGTTTGTTTACTGATTTGAGGCAGTATCTTTCTGCATAGTCCAGACTAATCTAGAATTTATAATTCTCCTGCCTCATCTTCCACACCCTGGGATCACAGGCCTTATGAAGGCTTTATAAGAAACCATAAGTTCTCAGCTAGGAACACCTCTAAGCAAACAGCTACTTATGCTGTCTCCTTGGTGTAACCCCAAACTAACTTCTAAGTGGTTTTAGCTCTGTTCCTCCTGACCACAAAGATTTCAGTTCCTGTCACTGTTGTAGGATCAGACATGACGTCATCAAGATGCTTTCTGGTCCCTCTCCTTAGTCCTGCCCCTGCTGCCTCACACACCAATGCTTGGGTTGCATAAAATCCAGGAGCTTTCCCTGACTTTCTGAGGAAGCATGGTCCAGACATCACATTTCTCTGGACTTCTGGGTATTTCCACCATCACTGACATCCCTTCCTTTCTCCTGGACCTACCTAAAACAGTGCCACACTCTGCCTAAGGTGTTTCACTGTTGTTGTTTCTTTACTTGTTGTCCTACTGTCAATCAAACTAAAGATCTGGGCATTCCAGACAAGCATCCCACCACTGAGCAATAGTCCAAGTAGCCTTTTAAATTGTGTTTTCTTGTGTGACTGGTTCTTTCTTCTTTTTCTTTTTTGTATAGAATAGAATTTATTCAGGGCATGGGGAGGGGAGTTAAGAGGGTAGTAGAGGCAGAGAAATGCAGAGAGTGGGAGAAAGTAGAGAAGTAGAGACCAGTCATGGCCCTGAGCACATGGAGAAAGGGGGAAGGGAAGGGGATAGGGAAGGAAGTGCAAGGGCAGGAGAGAAGCAAGAGAGCAAGAGCAAGAGCTTGTGACTGCCTTTGTTGAGTTGCTTGAGATGACATTAAACTGTCTATATCCCTCACAGACCTCAAACTTCCCACCTTTCCCCAGCTTCCATACCCCTGGGATTACAAGCCTCTTCTTTTGTTTCCCCAAACTCCTTCTGTATCTTACAAAAGGCTCTTCTACCTTCTTTGTGAGGAAATCTGTTTAGTGTAGTCCATGTCTGTGGCTTACTTAGATAATCTCTTAGCCTGCCTACTGTACCCTGTATATTCAAAGCCAAGTTTTAGAATTAAAGCACACACACACACACACACACACACACACACACACACACACACACACCAATGCAAAGCTTTCTCTCCCTCTGTGTGCTTGGTTATTGCAATATAAGAAAATTAATGGTGTGGCTATCACAGCTGCTATTGTCTCTAATTTGTGTTAAAAGTGACTCAGAGTCAAAGAAATGTTAGAGGATGAATCTATGCTCCCCAGAGTGTGTTGCTAATTCACAGGCTAGAGAGCCATTGGACAACATGGAGACACGATGTATTCCCTACACATAGCGGTCAGCACATTCTATTGGTTTATATTATCAGAAAACCAAAGCAGGCAGTCAAAATGTGAAATACAAAACACCCCATAGAATAACCCATCCGGCTGAGAAGAAACACTGCTAGCTGAGAACTGAATATGCTCTTAAATTTGGGATCAACAGCCATTAAACAAACTTTATTTCTGACCCAAAATATTGTAAATTACAAACACACACACACACACACACTTAAATATTCAGGTAATTTCAACACATTACCTACAAAGAAACAAACATCAAGCTAGCTTTCAACATCTCTCATAAACTAAGTTCAGCATCTCTATAGAGGTTTCCTCTGCAGTAGAGACATAAGCTGGAAGTGTAGGAGCAGCCTGGGGAAATTCTCCTTGGGCTCATGTGAGATGTTGACTTACATCACAGAAAAGAACTTGGGTTCATTTGGTATGATGTACACCTGGAGTTTATTAGGAAACTCCTAATAATGAAGTATTAATAGATGAGAGGGGACTCTAGCCCTCTTCCCCTGGCACACCTCTGTATGTAATGGGGATTGAACCCAGGATCTCACACATGATAAGTACACTGCCAAAAGCTGTACCCCCCCCCAACTGTCTTTTCCTTTTATTTGGAGAGGAGTCTTATTAAGTTGCAAGCTTACTTTTAACTTACTCTATAGATCAGGCTAGCATTGAACTCATGATCCTCCTCCTAAGCTTCATGAATAGCTGGTAGAGTTAAGGCAGGCATGTTGTAGAGATGGTTTATTACCCCAAGACTCTACTTAATCTTAATTATGTACAGGAACAATGCCTTTTCAAAAATCTAGCTCATTACCTGTATGTACTACACACATGCATTACTCCAAAACACTGCATCTAGCTATCTCAAATCCCTCATACCCAATTCTGCATCAGGCTTCATAAACACCAGTCTGTCAACAGTGTGTGTTTCTATGTCTCTAACAAGTCAACTTAGACAGATTCCATTTGAATGTATCCCTAATGTATGAAAACAAGGAAGACTGACCCAGTCCAAACTTCTAGAAAGAATCTATTTACCATCTCATGCCTAACCTATTGTCTTAGTCTGGATTTTTATTCATGCACAAAACATCACGACCAAAAAGCAAGTTGGGAAGGAAAGGGTTTATTCAGCTTATGCTTCCACATTGCTGTTCACCAAAGGAAGTCAGGACAGAAACTCACACAGAGTAGGAACTTGGAGGCAGGAGCTGATACAGAGGTCACAGAGGATCTCATGGAGGCATTTCCTCAAAGGAGGCTCCTTTCTCTGTGATAACTCCAGCTTGTGTCAACTTTACACACAAAACCAGCTAGTACACCTGGCAATCAAAACAGAGAACTCCCAAACAACACAGCTAGTAACCATTGCCAGTACACCTGTCAATCAAAACAGAGAACTCCCAAACGACACAGCTAGTAACCATTGCTTTCTTTCTTTACACCCTAGACTGTGACCTAGAGCCTTTGAGTATCTTACTCATGTGTTCCCTCTCAGAATCTTCTTGCTTTTTTCCTTAAACTGTCTTTGCTATGTCTACAAATATGTTGGCTTCTATTTCAGTTCCTTGAATAAGAAACCTAGAACTGGGAATCACCTTGCCCGACCACCATTAACAGAGGCACACTTATGAACATGGCAGTTGTCCATGAAGGAGGATAGAAAACAGAAAACTAAAGGGACCTAAGACATGAAGACAGAGCCCTCACCATGGAGTCCGATTCATCTTTAACTGCTGACTGTAATCGAATACACTTTTACACAACTGATAAAACTCGACTGCCTACAGAAATAATGCGTTTTCCTAAAGAAATCTTAGATAAGGATGCTAAAAACATGCCCTACCTCCTTAGGATTGGAATGCTTCTAACCTTGAGTGTTACTATCTTAGCATTCTTCTCTCATCCCTAAATCTAAACAGTGATTTCATAAAACTAATTTCATTTGTGAAAGAAAACTGTCTTTTATCATTTTATTAGTTGAGAAATTCATAAAATGCATTTAACTATATTCACTCTCTTACTCAACTCCTCCTAGATCTATCCCCACTTCCCTACGCATCCAACCTTACCTAGTCTCCCTACCTAACTCATTCATCTTTTGGATGTATTGCTGTCACTGAAGTGTGGTCAACCCACTGGAGCTGCACTCTTAAATGAAACTGACTCTCCCTTTTCCAAAAGCTACCAACTACTGATAAGAGCTCCTTAGCCAGTGGGGGGTAGGATGGAGCTCTTTTTACCCCTGACCAACCCCATGCTGCCATTTGTCTGGCCTAAGCCAACTCAAGTCTTGTGCATGCTGTTGCAACTACTGTGAGATCATATGTACCTTGTCATGTCCAGGGAACATTGTTCCTTGTAGTCATCCACTATCTATGACTCTTACATTCTTTCTAGCTCTCTGGCATCATGATCTACTGGAGGAGCAGATATGATATAGATGCCAGTTAGTGCTGAGCATTCTGAAGCTCCTATTTCTCCTGCCCAGTTTTGGGTCTTTGTGTTTAACTACATGGGCATAGTAGTAAACTGATTCCTAATAACTTATTCCCATAGATTAGTAAATTGGGTTATCTGGCATAAGAGGAGCTTTTTTTTTCTTTCAGCAAATAGTGACTGATTAACACAGAGACCATGAATAACACTCTTAAAGAAAAACAATAAGAGGACTCAAGATGGCAGAAAACAACCAAGTATTACCAATGAGAGTCTCCAGGGAATAATCTGGGGAAGCTTGAAAACCAAGAGTTAGATGGCAATAGATATGCTAAGGCTCCTCCCCATTGGCTATGGAAACCAACAAATCAGAAACAAAGTGCAATTTCAAAAATATTTGTACTGCAGTGGCATCATCAGAACCCAACATGCATGTACACACACACACACACACACACACACACCTGGGGGGGGGACTTAAACATAAATCAAAATAAATGTAGAAAAAGAAAAAGAAGTTGGATCCATTTCTTTGTTGCCTCTAAGAAACACACCTCACCATCAAATACAAATGCTAATTATCTTCTGGGAAAAGAATTGGAAAGGTATCCCAGGCACAGAAAACTAAGCAGGAAGCATATGTTGCTATTCTAGTATCTGACAAATGTAGGCTTCAAAATAAAAGTAGTTAGTTGAGTCAAAGAAGGGCACTCTGTGCTGATTAAATATACAACTCTTCAAGAGGACATAACAGTTCTCTACAGTGAGCACAGGTGAAGAACCAGGCATGATTATGCCATTCCCAATAGTTAAAAATAAATAAATAAAACACCTGGGACTAAGCTTTACCAAGGAAGTAAAGATCTCTAAAGAGCAAACTTTCAAATGTTGAAGAAAACTGAAGAGGATGTTAGAGAGAGCGATGCCTCTATTGTTCATGGATGACAAGTAATTTTGTGGAAATAGTTGTCCTGCCAAAAGCAATATACAGATTCAATACAACCCTCCCCGACCAAATTCCAACATAATTCTTTACAGAAATAGAAAGTTTTAAATTCATATGGAAGTACAAAAGACCCTGTATAGCCAAAGCACTGGTGAGTGGAAGTGTTGCCTATTGTTTTCAAGTTATATTACAGAGCCATGGTCGTAAAAGCAGCATGTAATTGGAACAAAAACAGACATGGAAGTCAATGGGATAGAACAGAGGACTCATATAAATTCACAAAGCTATAGCCAGATCATTTACAAAGATCGTTTACAAAGAATCTAAAAATACACATTGGCGAACAGACAGCCTCTCAGCAGATGGTACTGGGAAAATTGAATATCTGGATGTAGAAAAATGAAAGTAGATATTTATCTCTCACTCTGTACAAAAATCAATTCTAAATATATGGAAGATTTGAGTGTAGGACCTATAAAAAAACTGATAGAAGGGAAAAAACTTCAAAACACAAGCATGGATAAGGCTCTTCTGGATACAACTCTGGATGTTCAGGAAATCAGATCAACAGCTGACAGAATCGAACCTCAGGAAATTACAGAGTGTCTGTATAACCAATTACAGAGTGTCTGCATAGAAAAGGAAACCATCCATCAACTGAAAAAGCAGCCTACAGAATGGGCGAAAATCTTCACTAGTTATATATCTGAGAAAAGATTAATACCTAGACTATACAAAGAAATCTAAAAATAAGAAACATCAATAAAATAACCTAACCCAAAATAGGCTGTAGAAATGAACAGAATTTAAAAAAAAAAAACAAATAACTAATAAACATTTTAAAACTATTCAACATTATTATCTATTGTAGAAATGCAACTTAAAATGATTTTGTATTCTTTCTTACCCCAGGAATAATGGCCCTCATCAGAAATACAAATGCTGGTAAGGGCATAGAGAAAGGAGAACATGTGTTTGATGTTGAACTGTACAATATTTCAGCCACTGTGTTATGCTGTGTATGTTTCTCAAAAGGAAAGAATGATCATATGACCCAGCTACATCACTACTGAGCACATGCCCAATTGTTCCAATATCCTACTGCAGACATACTTGCATATCTCTGTTCACTGCTGCTTCATAGTGAGGTAAGTACATCAGGACTCTGAGGTCCATGTGCACAGTGGAATTCTATTTAGCTACAATGGTAGTGAAATGAAATTTGCAGGAAATGAATGGAACTAGAAAAGAATATTCTTACAATAAACATAGTGAATTAAGCCAGGCCCAGAAATATAAATACTGTACATTAGCTCATATGTGGATCCAAGCTTCACATATTTAGATTTGCATGTTTACTTTGTTGTGCAAGTAGATGCTATGAATCTAGAGAGGGGTCATTAGAGGAAGGAATGAAAATAAATATCACTTAATTGGGAGAGCATAGAACATCAATGATTCAAAAGTAAAGGTGGTGTTGGAAAGATTTAAACAGGGACAAGGGTGGGTGGACAATGGGGGCATAAGTGGGTTAAAAGGGAGGACTACCTGAAACTAAAGATAAAAATGTTGAGATTATTCAACTGTTGGCTGCTCAGCTCTAAACAGCACATCTATATTACACCCCCTCTCAAGACTCAGGAGATATTTTTTAAAAAGAAGTAAAAAAGAATGTATAACTAGGAGTTGGAGAAGAGTGTTGACACTGGAACAGCATATGACCATTGAACTAATAAATTCATTGCTGTCATGGTAACCTTCATGATGCATGCACAAGATGGTCCCTGTCAACATTCCACCATGGACATTAATGGCTGTGGGGCAAGAGGAGTCATTTTCTTCAGTGGCCTGTCCATCGTAAGTCACCTGTGTGCCAGAAAATAATCCTACACCCATACTCATGCTAACAAAAATGCAAAAGCCATGAGGATAGAAGGAGGACCTGTGAAGAAGGGTACTCAGCAGGAGTTGGAGGGTATGAGAGGAGGCAAAGATTTACTTTGATTTCTGTTGCTATGACAGAGAATAACCTAACGCTCACACATGTTTAACTTTTAGCCTGTACTGAAATGTTTTGTTTACTATATCTTTAGAGGGGATCATTGCAGCTTATAATTCCAGGTTATAGCCCATTGCTGTGAGGAACTCAAGGTGAGGATTTCAGCTAGTCACATCACATCTGTAGTTAGGAGGAGAGGAAGATGAATGAGTATGTACTCACTTGATTGTTTGTATTCTGCTTAATTTCTCCACTCTTGGACAGTTCGGCATCCCCTGCCTGGGGAGTGGTGCTACCCACAATAATCTGGAGCTTAATGAACCTCACTGAGAAAATTCTCCATGGACATGCCCTTGGGCTCACTTAATATAGACATCCTTCTTTGAGGCTTTCTTCCTATTCTAGGTTGTGTTATGATGACAATTAAAGCTAACATTTATAGCAATGGTTGGTGAAATAACTGAAATTCATTAAATATATTTATAAAATGGTCAAAAAATTAAAAACATTAAACCAACTCATGTTTTAAACTTCTTATCTTCATTTATATACTTGATCTTTAGACAGTGTTATAAATCACACCCCTTGAGAAGTGTAACTTTAAAATCCCAAAGATTGTACACATAACCATTGTAATGCTACATAGGTATTATTCTCTCATGAGGTCTACACCAGCATCTTGGGGTCATATACTGTCCTTTTTCTACATAACTCTTTCTCTAAATATTTACTAAACTTTCCTTCACTCATGTTTGTCCTGAAATAAATACTTTCCTGTGACCTAATCAAAGAGACAACATTACTTCAGTCGAGGTCTCAAAAGAGTCAGGTCACTCCTCTTTGACATTCTGGTGGCAGTGCTAGGTTGTCTCCCTGCCACCAGAGCTGATGCATACCCAAGTATAGGCACAGGTGTCTGAGGAAAATTATGTTTCATAGTCTATAAATTGCTATATGTACAACTTTTTTCTTACATTGTTCAGGGCTTTGAAAGGTTAAGTAAAAATATTTGGTTTACTCATTGTCTTTGTACGTTCTATTGCTATAAAGAGACACCATGAACAAGGCAACTCTCATAGAAGAAAGTATTTCATTAGAAGCTTGCTTAGAGTTTTAGAAGATTAATCCATTATCATGGCAGGACGCATGGCAGCAGGAAGGCAGTCTTGAGCCTCAGGGATTACCCCCTGATCCACAAGCAAACAGACAAAGAGGGATTGGGCTTGGTTTAGGTTTTAGAAACTTCAAAGCCTGCTCCAAGTGACACACTTCCACTGATAAGGGCAGACCTACTCCAACAAGGTCATTCCTCATAACCCTTCTCAAAAAGTTCCACTAAATGTTCAAAGATATAAGCCTATGGGGATCATTCTCATTCAAATTACCACATCCCACTTTGTCAAGACCCATATAGGCTTGGAACCATATCATAACTCAAAATTTATGTAATCCAATTCCAAAAGTCTTTCACAGTCTCAAAACTGCTCCAAGATCTCTTCTGAGACCCAAAGCAATATCTTAACTGTAACCACACACAAAGACAAAAGCAAAAATGCAAATCACATATTTCCAATATATAATGATACTGAATACACATTATCATTCCAAAGATCAGGAAGGAAATACTAGACCAAAGCAAGAGCAAAGCCCAACATGACAAACTTGATATCCTGTATCTCTATGTATGATGGCAAAGGACTTAGATGGTTCTTCTCTCCTAGCTTTTCTGACTGCAACTCTTGTGGTTTCCCCACACCCAGTATAGAGCTCTCTTTGGAAGGTATCCCTCAGCTCTGGCATCTCCCATATCTCCGGGGCTCTAATATAAACCAGGCTTCACTCGTATAGCCTCACACAGTGGCCTCTTTGGGTCTCCATGCAGGGACTTCCCTGCCACAATACTGGCCTCGGTGTCTTTCTCTAACTGTAGAGGATGATTTCACACTGCATTTCCTATATTCTTCTTGACTCTAAAGCTGGAACCACATGGTGGAAGCTACCAAGTCCTACTTGCGGGAGATGGAATATAGACCCCCTCCTCAAATTGCATTTGCACATCTTTCTATCATTGATACTTTCCTTTACTTACTTTACATAAAGGAAGCTTAGCATGGTTGGGCTTGCCTTGAGGGTGCTCCCTTTATTCCATTTTGAATCAGGCCTTTCTTCAAACATTTTATCTCCTTGAGCACAAGACTTGGCACCAACATTACACTTCCTGATTCTTTTTTTTTTTTTTTTTTTTTTTTATTAAA